>NW_027461880.1:0-300000 GCF_050947455.1 Rhinoderma darwinii | reverse complement strand
GTTACTATCCTGACTGTAAAGTGCAGCATGTGTTACTATACTGACTGTAAAGTGCAGCATGTGTTACTATACTGACTGTAAAGTGCAGCATGTGTTACTATACTGACTGTAAAGTGCAGCATGCGTTACTATACTGACTGTAAAGTGCAGCGTGCGTTACTATACTGACTGTAAAGTGCAGCGTGCGTTACTATACTGACTGTAAAGTGCAGCATGTGTTACTATACTGACTGTAAAGTGCCGCGTGTGTTACTATACTGACTGTAAAGTGCAGCGTGTGTTACTATACTGACTGTAAAGTGCCGCATGTGTTACTATACTGACTGTAAAGAGCCGCATGTGTTACTATACTGACTGTAAAGTGCCGCATGTGTTCCTATACTGACTGTAAAGTGCAGCGTGTGTTACTATACTGACTGTAAAGTGCCGCATGTGTTACTATCCTGACTGTAAAGTGCAGCATGTGTTACTATACTGACTGTAAAGTGCAGCATGTGTTACTATACTGACTGTAAAGTGCAGCATGTGTTACTATACTGACTGTAAAGTGCAGCGTGCGTTACTATACTGACTGTAAAGTGCCGCGTGTGTTACTATACTGACTGTAAAGTGCCGCGTGTGTTACTATACTGACTGTAAAGTGCAGCGTGCGTTACTATACTGACTGTAAAGTGCCGCATGCGTTACTATACTGACTGTAAAGTGCAGCATGTGTTACTATACTGACTGTAAAGTGCAGCGTGCGTTACTATACTGACTGTAAAGAGCAGCATGTGTTACTATACTGACTGTAAAGTGCGGCGTGCGTTACTATACTGACTGTAAAGTGCAGCGTGCGTTACTATACTGACTGTAAAGAGCAGCGTGAGTTACTATACTGACTGTAAAGTGCAGCGTGCGTTACTATACTGACTGTAAAGTGCCGCATGTGTTACTATACTGACTGTAAAGTGCCGCATGTGTTACTATACTGACTGTAAAGTGCAGCATGCGTTACTATACTGACTGTAAAGTGCAGCGTGCGTTACTATACTGACTGTAAAGAGCAGCGTGCGTTACTATACTGACTGTAAAGTGCAGCGTGCGTTACTATACTGACTGTAAAGTGCAGCGTGTGTTACTATACTGACTGTAAAGAGCAGCGTGTGTTACTATACTGACTGTAAAGTGCAGCGTGCGTTACTATACTGACTGTAAAGAGCAGCGTGCGTTACTATACTGACTGTAAAGTGCAGCGTGCGTTACTATACTGACTGTAAAGTGCCGCGTGTGTTACTATACTGACTGTAAAGTGCAGCGTGTGTTACTATACTGACTGTAAAGAGCAGCGTGCGTTACTATACTGACTGTAAAGTGCAGCATGTGTTACTATACTGACTGTAAAGTGCAGCGTGCGTTACTATACTGACTGTAAAGTGCAGCGTGTGTTACTATACTGACTGTAAAGAGCAGCGTGTGTTACTATACTGACTGTAAAGAGCAGCATGTGTTACTATACTGACTGTAAAGTGCAGCGTGTGTTACTATACTGACTGTAAAGTGCCGCATGTGTTACTATACTGACTGTAAAGTGCAGCGTGTGTTACTATACTGACTGTAAAGTGCAGCGTGCGTTACTATACTGACTGTAAAGTGCCGCATGTGTTACTATACTGACTGTAAAGAGCAGCATGTGTTACTATACTGACTGTAAAGTGCCGCGTGTGTTACTATACTGACTGTAAAGTGCAGCGTGCGTTACTATACTGACTGTAAAGTGCAGCATGCGTTACTATACTGACTGTAAAGTGCCGCATGCGTTACTATACTGACTGTAAAGTGCAGCGTGTGTTACTATACTGACTGTAAAGAGCAGCGTGTGTTACTATACTGACTGTAAAGAGCAGCGTGCGTTACTATACTGACTGTAAAGTGCAGCGTGCGTTACTATACTGACTGTAAAGTGCAGCGTGCGTTACTATACTGACTGTAAAGTGCAGCGTGTGTTACTATACTGACTGTAAAGAGCAGCGTGTGTTACTATACTGACTGTAAAGTGCAGCGTGTGTTACTATACTGACTGTAAAGTGCAGCGTGCGTTACTATACTGACTGTAAAGAGCAGCGTGCGTTACTATACTGACTGTAAAGTGCAGCGTGCGTTACTATACTGACTGTAAAGTGCAGCGTGTGTTACTATACTGACTGTAAAGTGCAGCGTGTGTTACTATACTGACTGTAAAGTGCAGCGTGCGCTACTATACTGACTGTAAAGTGCAGCGTGCGTTACTATACTGACTGTAAAGAGCAGCGTGCGTTACTATACTGACTGTAAAGTGCAGCGTGTTACTATAATGACTGTAAAGTGCCGCGTGTGTTACTATACTGACTGTAAAGTGCAGCGTGTGTTACTATACTGACTGTAAAGTGCAGCGTGTGTTACTATACTGACTGTAAAGTGCAGCGTGTGTTACTATACTGACTGTAAAGAGCAGCGTGTGTTACTATACTGACTGTAAAGTGCAGCGTGTGTTACTATACTGACTGTAAAGTGCGGCATGTGTTACTATACTGACTGTAAAGTGCCGCATGTGTTACTATACTGACTGTAAAGAGCAGCTTGTGTTACTATACTGACTGTAAAGAGCACCATGTGTTACTATACTGACTGTAAAGAGCAGCATGTGTTACTATACTGACTGTAAAGTGCAGCATGTGTTACTATACTGACTGTAAAGAGCAGCATGTGTTACTATACTGACTGTAAAGAGCAGCTTGTGTTACTATACTGACTGTAAAGAGCACCATGTGTTACTATACTGACTGTAAAGTGCAGCATGCGTTACTATACTGACTGTAAAGTGCAGCGTGTGTTACTATACTGACTGTAAAGTGCCGCATGTGTTACTATACTGACTGTAAAGTGCAGCATGTGTTACTATACTGACTGTAAAGTGCAGCGTGTGTTACTATACTGACTTTAAAGAGCAGCGTGTGTTACTATACTGACTGTAAAGTGCAGCGTGTGTTACTATACTGACTGTAAAGTGCAGCGTGCGTTACTATACTGACTGTAAAGTGCCGCATGTGTTACTATACTGACTGTAAAGTGCAGCGTGTGTTACTATACTGACTGTAAAGTGCAGCGTGTGTTACTATACTGACTGTAAAGTGCAGCGTGCGTTACTATACTGACTGTAAAGAGCAGCGTGCGTTACTATACTGACTGTAAAGTGCAGCGTGCGTTACTATACTGACTGTAAAGTGCAGCGTGTGTTACTATACTGACTGTAAAGTGCAGCGTGTGTTACTATACTGACTGTAAAGTGCCGCATGTGTTACTATACTGACTGTAAAGTGCCGCATGTGTTACTATACTGACTGTAAAGAGCAGCATGTGTTACTATACTGACTGTAAAGAGCAGCGTGCGTTACTATACTGACTGTAAAGTGCAGCGTGCGTTACTATACTGACTGTAAAGAGCAGCATGTGTTACTATACTGACTGTAAAGAGCAGCATGTGTTACTATACTGACTGTAAAGAGCAGCATGTGTTACTATACTGACTGTAAAGTGCAGTGTGCGTTACTATACTGACTGTAAAGAGCAGCATGCGTTACTATACTGACTGTAAAGTGCAGCGTGCGTTACTATACTGACTGTAAAGAGCAGCGTGCGTTACTATACTGACTGTAAAGTGCAGCGTGCGTTACTATACTGACTGTAAAGAGCAGCATGTGTTACTATACTGACTGTAAAGTGCAGCGTGCGTTACTATACTGACTGTAAAGTGCAGCGTGCGTTACTATACTGACTGTAAAGAGCAGCGTGTGTTACTATACTGACTGTAAAGAGCAGCGTGCGTTACTATACTGACTGTAAAGTGCAGCGTGCGTTACTATACTGACTGTAAAGTGCAGCGTGTGTTACTATACTGACTGTAAAGTGCAGCGTGTGTTACTATACTGACTGTAAAGAGCAGCGTGCGTTACTATACTGACTGTAAAGTGCAGCGTGTGTTACTATACTGACTGTAAAGAGCAGCATGTGTTACTATACTGACTGTAAAGTGCAGCGTGTGTTACTATACTGACTGTAAAGTGCAGCGTGTGTTACTATACTGACTGTAAAGTGCAGCGTGTGTTACTATACTGACTGTAAAGTGCCGCATGTGTTACTATACTGACTGTAAAGTGCAGCATGTATTACTATACTGACTGTAAAGTGCAGCGTGCGTTACTATACTGACTGTAAAGAGCAGCGTGTGTTACTATACTGACTGTAAAGTGCAGCGTGTGTTACTATACTGACTGTAAAGTGCAGCATGTGTTACTATACTGACTGTAAAGAGCAGCGTGTGTTACTATACTGACTGTAAAGTGCAGCATGTGTTACTATACTGACTGTAAAGTGCCGCATGTGTTACTATACTGACTGTAAAGTGCAGCATGTGTTACTATACTGACTGTAAAGTGCAGCATGTGTTACTATACTGACTGTAAAGTGCAGCGTGTGTTACTATACTGACTGTAAAGTGCAGCATGTGTTACTATACTGACTGTAAAGTGCCGCATGTGTTACTATACTGACTGTAAAGTGCAGCGTGCGTTACTATACTGACTGTAAAGTGCAGCATGTGTTACTATACTGACTGTAAAGTGCCGCATGTGTTACTATACTGACTGTAAAGTGCAGCGTGTGTTACTATACTGACTGTAAAGTGCAGCATGTGTTACTATACTGACTGTAAAGTGCCGCGTGCGTTACTATACTGACTGTAAAGTGCCACATGTGTTACTATACTGACTGTAAAGTGCCGCATGCATTACTATACTGACTGTAAAAAAAAAAAAGTGACGCCACTCTTCAAATGCCCATTTAATGGCTAAGCGTTCGCGGTTGCCAACGTCATAGTTTCTCTCAGAGGAGGAGAACTTCCTGGAGAAGTAGGCACAGGGACAGAGATGGGTAAGGGACCTGGTACCCTGGGACAAGCCAGCATCCAATCCCACCTCGGAGGCGTCAACCTCCACGATGAATGGCTCCATTTGGTTAGGCTGAATCAGCACTGGGACAGAGACAAAGCACCTCTTAAGGACCTCAAAAGCCTGGACCGCCTCTGGAGACCAGTGGAGGAGATCAGCACGGACCTTTACGAGTGAGGTCCGTTAGAGGCTTAGCGATGACCGAGAAGTTAGCAATAAATCTCCTGTAATAATTAGCAAACCCCAGGAAGCACTGTAATGCCTTCAGGGAGGCAGGTTGGACCCATTCCGCCACAGCCTGAACCTTGGCAGGGTCCATGCGGAATTCATGAGGAGTGAGGATTTGACTCAAAAATGGTATCTCCTGCACCCCAAAACACCAATTTTTCGGTTTTAGCAAAGCGTTTGTTTTCCCGAAGGGCCTGGAGCACCTTCCTGACATGCTCAAAGTGGGAGGACCAGTGCTTGGAAAACACAAGTATGTCATCAAGGTACACTACAAGAAATACCCCCAGGTATTGTCTTAAAATCTAATTTATGAAATTGTGGAAGACCGCGGGAGCATTACACAACCCAAATGGCATGACGACGTATTCTAAATGACCTTCTGCCGTGTTAAACGTAGTCTTCCACTCATCCTCCTCTCTGATGCGGATAAGGTTATAAGCCCCCCGAAGATCAAACTTAGAGAACCAATGGGAATCAAAGGACGGGGATACTTGTTCCTTACAGTGACCTTATTCAAGTTTCAGTAATCGATGCACGGCCTAAGACCACCATCCTTCTTCCCTATGAAGAAGAAGCCAGCACCTACCGGAGAAGTAGAGGGGCGAATGTAACCCTTGGCCAGGCATTCTGGGATATACTCTCTCATGGCCTCACGTTCGGGACAAGAGAGATTAAATATCCTACCCTTAGGGAGCTTAGCTCCTGGTACCAAATCGATTGCGCAATCGTATTCTCTATGAGGAGGTAACACTTCGGAGGCCTTTTTAGAAAAAACATCAGCGAAGTCCTGAATAAACTCAGGTAGAATGTTCACCTCCTCTGGGAGAGAAATAAAATTAACAGAAAAACATGACGTCATGCATTCATTACCCCATTTGGTAAGATCCCCAGTATTCCAGTTAAACGTGGGATTATGCATCTGCAACCAGGGAAGGCCTAAAACCAAATCAGACGATAATCCCTGCATCACCAGTACAGAGCACTGCTCCAAATGCATGGAGCCAACAATGAGTTAAAAAACAGGGGTATGCTGCGTAAAATAACCATTAGCAAGTGGAGTGGAGTCGATACCCACTACCGGGACAGGTTTAGGCAAATCAATCAATGGCATAGCTAGAAACATAGCAAATTCCACAGACATAATATTATCAGAAGACACTAAATCCACGATGGCACTGCCGGTAGCAGACCTACCCTCAAAAGAGACCTGAAAGGGAAGCAAGATCTTTTAAGGTTTCATATTTACGGGAAATACCTGTTCGCCCAAGTGACCTCCCCGATGGTCACTTAGGCGCGGAAGTTTTCCGGCTACTTATTCTTACGCCTAGGACAGTTGTTCACTTGATGCTTGTCATCCCCACAGTAGAAGCAGAGACCATTCTTCCTGCGGAGCTCTCTACGTTGTTGGGGAGACACGGAGGCCCCGAGTTGCATTGGTTCATCCGAGTTTTCCGTGGAAGAACGAAGCAACGGAACCTCGGGAGCCATAATGGGGGAGGCAGAGGAGAAAGCACAAAAACGTTCAAGTCGTCGTTCCCTGAGACGTCGGTCAAGACGTACCGCTAAAGCCATAACCTGATCTAGGGAGTCAGAAGAGGGATAGCTAACTAACAGGTCTTTCAGGGCGTTCGACAGACCCAATCTAAACTGGCACCTCAAGGCAGGGTCATTCCACCGAGAAGCTACACACCACTTTCTAAAGTCAGAGCAGTACTCCTCAATGGGTGTCTTACCCTGACGTAAGGTCACCAGCTGACTCTCGGCAAAATCAGTCTTGTCAGTCTCGTCATAGATGAGCCCGAGAGCAGAAAAAAAAAGAATCAACAGAGGAAAGTTCAGGGGCGTCAGGAGCCAAGGAGAAGGCCCATTCTTGGGGCCCGTCCTGGAGCCGGGACATAATTATACCCACTTGCTGGCTCTCAGAACCTGAGGAGTGGTGTAAAGGATCTGCCAGGTACTACGTCTGTGTATACTCCCGGGATTAATCAGTCGACACCTGAGGCCAGACCTCTTAGACTGACACCGGCTCCCACCAACCAGGGTGGCAGGCTCAGGAGTGGGAGAGCCTATCGCGGCCTGGTCAGTCGGAGTTAGCTCCGCCCCCTGTCCATTTATACCTGCCGTGTTCTCTTCCTCAGTGCTTGTTATTCTTCTTGGATTCCTGGCCCCACTGCTGCCTTGCTCCAGCCTGCTTCTGCCGTGCTTCTGCCTTGCTTCAGTTCTGCTTATCCTGCTTCGCTTTGCCCCTGGCTTGCTTCCTGCTCCGTGCTCTCGTTGGTATACTCCACTACATCCTGATCCTGACTGACTCATTCACCGCTCCGTTTCCTCGCGGCGTTCCGTGGGCTACTGCCCCTTCCCTTGCGTGTTCCCTGTTTGTACTCCCTTGCACTTAGACAGCGTAGGGACCGCCGCCAAGTTGTACCCCGTCGCCTAGGGCGGGTCGTTGCAAGTAGGCAGGGACAGGGCGGTGGGTAGATTAGGGCTCACTTGTTCCCTTCACCTCCTTCCTGCCATTACATAATAACAAGCCAACACGCTTCCTGAGTTTGTTCAGGACTTCGCTGATGTGTTTTCTAAGGAGGCCTTCGAGGTGTTGCCCCCTCATAGAGATTACGATTGCGCCATCGATCTGGTGCCAAGCTTCCTAAGGGTAGGATATTTAATCTTTCATGTCCTGAACGTGAAGCTATGAGGGAGTATATCCAAGAATGCCTGGCCAAGGGTTTCATTCGCCCCTCGACTTCTCCTGTAGGTGCTGGCTTCTTCTTCGTGGGGAAGAAGGATGGTGGTCTTAGGCCGTGCATTGATTATCGGAACATGAAGAAGGTCACCGTAAGGAACCAGTATCCCCTTCCTTTGATTCCGGATCTTTTTAATCAGGTTCAGGGGGCCCAATGGTTTTCTAAGTTCGATCTACGGGGGGCATATAACCTTATCCGCATCAAAGAGGGGGATGAGTGGAAAACTGCGTTCAATACACCCGAAGGTCATTTCGAATACCTGGTCATGCCCTTTGGGTTGTGTAATGCCCCTGCCGTCTTCCAGAATTTTATTAATGAAATTCTGAGAAATTACCTGGGTAATTTTCTTGTAGTGTACCTTGATGACATACTGGTGTTTTCCAAGGACTGGTCCTCCCACGTGGAGCATGTCAGGAAGGTCCTCCAGGTCCTCCGGGAAAATAATCTGTTTGCGAAGACCGAAAAATGTGTGTTTGGGGTACAGGAGATACCATTTTTAGGTCAAATCCTCACTCCTCATGAATTCCGCATGGACCCTGCCAAGGTTCAGGCTGTGGCGGAATGGGTCCAACCTGCCTCCCTGAAGGCGCTACAGTGTTTTTTGGGGTTCGCTAACTATTACAGGAGATTTATTGCCAACTTCTCGGTCTTCGCTAAGCCTCTTACGGACCTTACTCGCAAGGGTGCTGATGTCCTCCATTGGCCCCCTGAGGCCGTCCAGGCTTTTGAGACCCTCAAGAAGTGCTTTATCTCGGCCCCCGTGCTGGTTCAGCCCAACCAAAGGGAGCCATTTATTGTGGAGGTTGACGCATCCGAGGTGGGAGTGGGGGCCGTCTTGTCCCAGGGTACCAGCTCCCTCACCCATCTCCGCCCCTGTGCTTACTTCTCTAGGAAGTTTTCGCCCACGGAGAGTAACTATGATATTGGCAACCGCGAACTTTTAGCCATTAAATGGGCTTTTGAAGAGTGGCGTCACTTCCTGGAGGGGGCCAGACACCAGGTAACGGTCCTTACAGACCACAAGAATTTGGTTTTCCTAGAATCTGCCCGGAGGCTTAATCCTAGACAAGCTCGTTGGGCACTATTCTTTACCATATTTAATTTCTTGGTTACCTATAGGGCTGGGTCCAAAAATATTAAGGCTGATGCACTGTCACGTAGTTTCATGGCCAATCCTCCTTCCAAGAAGGATCCTGCTTGTATTTTACCCCCTGGTATAATCGTTTCTGCCACTGATTCTGATTTAGCTTCTGACATCGCGCCTGATCAAGGTTCAGCTCCCGGGAACCTCCCTGGGGACAAACTGTTTGTCCCCCTGCAATACCGGCTAAGGGTACTCAGGGAAAACCATGACTCCGCACTATCTGGTCATCCTGGCATCTTGGGTACCAAACACCTCATTACCAGAAACTATTGGTGGCCTGGGTTGCCTAAAGACGTTAGGGCTTACGTCGCCGCTTGTGAGGTTTGTGCTAGGTCCAAGACCCCTAGGTCCCGACCTGCGGGCTTACTACGTTCCTTGCCCATTCCCCAGAGACCTTGGACCCATATCTCCATGGATTTTATCACCGATTTACCTCCATCTCAGGGCAAGTCGGTGGTGTGGGTGGTAGTAGACCGCTTCAGCAAGATGTGCCACTTTGTGCCCCTTAAGAAACTACCTAACGCCAAGACGTTAGCTTCTTTGTTTGTTAAGCACATTCTGCGTCTCCATGGGGCCCCAGTCAATATCGTTTCTGACAGAGGGGTACAATTTGTTTCCTTATTTTGGAGAGCTTTTTGTAAAAAGTTGGAGATTGATCTGTCCTTCTCCTCCGCCTTCCATCCCGAAACTAATGGCCAAACAGAAAGGACTAACCAATCCCTGGAACAATATTTAAGGTGTTTCATCTCTGACTGTCAATTTGATTGGGTCTCATTCCTTCCCCTCGCCGAATTTTCCCTGAATAACCGGGTCAGTAACTCGTCAGGGGTCTCCCCGTTTTTCTGTAATTTCGGGTTTAACCCAAGGTTCTCCTCCGTTTCTCCTGGTTGTTCCAATAATCCCGAGGTAGGGGACGTTCATCGGGAACTGTGCACAGTCTGGGCCCAGGTTCAGAAGAACCTAGAGGCGTCCCAGAGCGTACAAAAGATTCAGGCTGATAGTAGACGTTCTGCTAACCCCCGGTTTGTCGTCGGGGATCTGGTCTGGTTGTCGTCCAGGAACTTGCGCCTTAAGGTCCCGTCCAGGAAGTTTGCTCCCCGATTTATTGGACCTTATAAGATCATTGAAGTCCTCAACCCTGTATCCTTCCGTCTGGAGCTGCCCCCATCCTTTCGCATACATGACGTCTTCCATGCCTCCCTCCTTAAACGCTGTTCCCCGTCCTGGTCCCCCTCGAGGAAACCTCCTGTTCCCATTCTCACCCCTGAGGGGGTGGAATTCGAGGTGGCCAAGATTATGGACAGTAGGATGATCCAGGGCTCCCTCCAGTACCTGGTCCATTGGAGAGGATACGGGCCGGAGGAGAGGACTTGGGTACCTGCTCGTGATGTTCACGCTGGGGTATTGATCAGGAGGTTCCACCTTCTCTTCCCCACTAAACCGGGTCCTCTTAGTAAGGGTCCGGTGGCCCCTCATAAAAGGGGGAGTACTGTAAAGGATCTGCCAGGTACTACGTCTGTGTATACTCCCGGGATTAATCAGTCGACACCTGAGGCCAGACCTCTTAGACTGACACCGGCTCCCACCAACCAGGGTGGCAGGCTCAGGAGTGGGAGAGCCTATCGCGGCCTGGTCAGTCGGAGTTAGCTCCGCCCCCTGTCCATTTATACCTGCCGTGTTCTCTTCCTCAGTGCTTGTTATTCTTCTTGGATTCCTGGCCCCACTGCTGCCTTGCTCCAGCCTGCTTCTGCCGTGCTTCTGCCTTGCTTCAGTTCCGCTTATCCTGCTTCGCTTTGCCCCTGGCTTGCTTCCTGCTCCGTGCTCTCGTTGGTATACTCCACTACATCCTGATCCTGACTGACTCATTCACCGCTCCGTTTCCTCGCGGCGTTCCGTGGGCTACTGCCCCTTCCCTTGCGTGTTCCCTGTTTGTACTCCCTTGCACTTAGACAGCGTAGGGACCGCCGCCAAGTTGTACCCCGTCGCCTAGGGCGGGTCGTTGCAAGTAGGCAGGGACAGGGCGGTGGGTAGATTAGGGCTCACTTGTTCCCTTCACCTCCTTCCTGCCATTACAAGTGGGGCCCTAGACGGAAATAGAGCCTACAACTCTCCCGAAAGGAGAAAAAAGTGAGGTAGGGCACTACCAGGGTAGCATCACGCTGGTTGCCCCTCTGAGCCAGGGCTTGGACCTGTAGGGAGAGGCCCTGCATTTGCTGAGCCAGGGTCTCAAGAGGGTCCATAGTTGTGTCAGGGACCAGTTTAGAAAAGGTATATGGGCCTGTGATTATGTAATGACGGGGTAGGGAGACAGACAGGTGAGCCCTAATCTACCCGCCACTCAGTCCCTGCCTACTTGCAGGGCCCGTCCTAGGCGACGTCGTACAACTGGGCGACGGTCCCTACGCTCAATATGTGCATGTCAGACAAACAGACAAGGGTACACAGAAGCTAAGGGAAATGGGGCAGCTGCCCACGGCAATACCAAGAGCAACAGGCGTAGTGAACGAGCCGAGTCAAACCAGTAGTGTAAGGGGTACCAAACGCAGAGCATGAGTGTAGTCAGTAAAGCCAGGGTCAAAATGAAGCAAGGTCAATAATAATAGCAGGAGCAGCAGAGCCAGGAAACAGGAAAGAATCACAGGCAAAGACAAGCAAGAAATGAAGGTATAAATAGACCGAGGGCGGGAGCTAGAACCGTCTGGCCAGGCTGTGATAGGTTCTCCCACTTCTAAGCCTACCAGAGTGGTAGCAGATCGAGTCACTCTATCAGACCTAGGAGCAGGTGCAGACTGATTAACCACGAGCGTCGACACAGAAGCTGTGTCTGGCAGATCCTTTACACCACGTTCCTGTGACCCAATGTGCCACATCACAGCGTATTCAAATCATGGAAGCGTCCGGTCTACATGACTACCGACCGTCATGGTGTGCAAACCTTAGATCAAAATTTCGACATATTACTAAGTAACTCTAAAGGTGGGAGCATTCCTTTCTACAAACCAATTACCTCTGATCATAACCTTGATGAGCGGCGGCTGCCCAATTTATTTTACTTTTGTGGCCAGGGCCCTGACAGTAGTACCAGCGGTACTACCCTGATGGCAGGCCTGTTTGCAGGGGTACTAGCCAACTACGTCACAGATAACCCAAGTTTCAAGACCATGCAAAGTTATGGATTTTTGGCATCCCATGGAATTGGAATATGGGAACAATAGGGAATTCTATCAGTAGGTATTCTTCCTGTTTCTTGGCTAATACTCCTAATCCAATTCCTTCTTCTAGCAGATTTTTTAAAGATTCTTTACATGCGGTGCTTGGATTCGCCACAAGTTGGCAATATTTCGATTCATTGTCTAAAATGGTATGAACGTGTCTGGGATATAAACAGGAATGTAGAACAACTCCTGCTCCGTAAGATTTGGAGGACACAGTTATACGCTGGATATATGGTGAGCACCTCTGTGTTTTCACCGTTAGCCCTTATGTGTATATAATGAACCTTTTAGAAGGTTCATCTTTACCCGCTAAGGTGGAAGGGTTGGTTCCAACGCCTAGTTATGGTGGTGTCTGAGGAAATAAAGGTCCTTTTAGACGTCCCGATACTGACCATGAAAACCAGCGCCAATCGACGATGCAGCGTGTCACAAGGAGCAATCATCGGTAATGTATGGGGGCCAACAATCGTTACTACACCAGACCCCGCACCGATCTGCCAGTCCAGCTGCCTCCGGGCTCCGGACAACACTGCCGGAAGCAAATGGCTCTGATCACTGCATAGCGGCCGTTCGGCAGAACTGCAGCTTGGCCTCTATTCTTTGACAGGAGCCATCTGCTTCCGGCAGTGTTGTCCGGTGCCCGGAGGCAGCTGGAGTGGCGGATCGGTGCGGGGTCCAGGTGTCGGACACGCACCGATCATATACTGATGACCTATACAGTGGATAGGTCATCAGTTGTCAGAACGTGGAAAACCCCTTTAAAGGGAAGGCGTCACGGAATTTTTTTTTTTATTATATAATATTGCTTTTAGTATTTCATTAAAATAAATTGTATTTATTTGTGTTTTTGTGTTGTACTTTTTTCTTTCTTTTACTTCTCTATGGGGCTGCCATTTTTTTTTTCATCTCTGTATCTGTCCATTAACGACGCATACAGAGATGGAATACGGCACATACATCCCCATAGAGAATGAGAACGGGAGCCGTTCCATTCACTATAGCGTTGCCGTCTGTGTGGGAACGGCGCATGCGCCGCTCCCACACAGACCAAAAGGAAGGTCTTTGGTAGAGCGACATCCGGCGCCATTTTCATGTGGACCGGAAGCCACGGCCGTACAGTAAGATGATGACTTCCAGTCGCGGCTTCCGGCCATATGTTGAAGGCAGCGCAGACGCAAGGACTAGGAGCGGCAGGGCGGAGGCGGCAGGAGTAGGTAAGTTATGTTTGTGTATGTGATGTGTGTGTATGTTAATGTTATACTGTCTAATGATCACTGTATCTAATCCTCCTACACTGTGCATTCGCTCAGAAAATGGCGGCACACAGTGTAGGAGGTTTGAACATTCAACCACCTCCTATCTCCTGGCACTAGTCAGGATAAAGGAGGGGGGATTCTGGGAGGACACTAGAGGGAGTGTGTCTACTACAAATTTGCAGCATAATGCAAAGAGGTTGCTTTACCACATGCCAATGCTGCAATTTTGGGAATTGCTCCCTCTAGTGACCAGCACATGGAAATGTTATAAATTAGAACCTAATTTATAATATTTCCTGACTTGTGAAAAAATAAAAAAAATTAAAACAATGTGTAATCATTTATATATTAACTGTTTAACTGAAAAAAAAAAACCAATTCTAGCGACACATTCCCTTTAATACTGGCGTTTCATACACCAGTCCTATTAAACAGTTTGCTGGAGTAAGATGCAACACATTTATTAACAGGCGAACTACTCTTAATAAATGTGTCGCATCTTTTAGCTGCAACGCGGCCTGTCATCAGTACTTTCTACATGCTGCGGCCTGCTGTAAGAGTCTGAGGGAATCCGGGAGGGAGAAACGGAGTGGTGAGGTAAGTACATTTTTAAAATGTATTTTATTGTCTGATTGGGGGGGCATACAGTCTGATTGGTGGGGAGGTATGGGTCTGGCACGGACCTTTGCCTTGTTACGCCCCCCAGAGATAAATCTGGGCTGCACTATACATATAGATTTCTGCAATAATTTACATCAGTTACTGGCGTAAATTATAGTAAAATTGTTGGCCATTTCTGCTAAGCCCTGCCCATTTTTTGCCCCCAAAAATGTTGACATTTGCGCATTTTGTGGATTTTCTACGCTAGTAAACTGTTGTAGAAAGGTTAATATATTCCCCCAAAGGCTACAGACCGTTTTACAATATCTTAATGTAATCGATGTGTGCAGCAACGCTTGTTGTCTCCATTCTATGTCAGTGTGGGAAGTAGATGTCCGGCCTTATGATTTTGTGATATGTGATAGACCCAAAATCCCAAGCACGAAACCATAGAAAGCACAGGCCGAACGGACTCTGCAACAATGGAGGGTAGGCCAGACATGACGGGGATAGGAGGGAGGATCGTGTCACAGCCAAAGGGGAGAGTTAGTGGAGGGGGATGGTCTAGGAGAGGGAGGGGATCCGGTGAGGGTTAGCCGGAAGTGCGCTGACTTCCTGGTCTTTTGGTCAGGAGCAGCGCACGGAGTAAGACATCCATCCACGCATCTCCCATCCGGCGGCCACCTTACCTCATGTCAGCGCAGCACTTCATTGAGCAGATGCGGGCGGCGGCTGCTGCATTCGGCCCCGCCTGTTTGGAGGAACAAGCTGCAGCGGTGGCCAACGCTCCGGTACCTTCGGCAGTCTCTCCCTCGCGCCGGGTCCGGCGCTCGCGTCCTCCAGAAAGGCTGAGCCTCGATGTGGCTCGTCGAACTCGGCGCCACAGAGGGAGCCCTGCGAGGGAACCTCCGGCTCGGGCGTCTGGCAGCACAGATACTGCAGCCGGTGCCAGGGTCGGAAGGAATCCCACTTCGCAGCGGAGTCCAGCGGAAGTGGGGTGGGTGCAGCCTCTACTTCCGGTCACGCCTCCACTCGCCAGTTCTACGCCGGGTTCCATGGTTCGGACGGCTGCCCCTTGGTATGTCCCGGCTGGGGGTGGAGCCCCACGGCGATCCGGTGGAAGCAAGGGACCTGCATTGGGCCGCAGGCCTAGTTCGTCTGTTTCGAGGGTGACTTCCGGGCAGCGAGCTGCCGGCCCTCTGGTGCCGGTCGACTACCAGAGAGAGAGCTTGGGAGCCCGCCCCTCACCCACCTCGGTTCCGGCCGTTGAGCACGCCTGTGCGTTCTGCCATGGAAATGGGACCAGAGCTGCCGAAGACCTTGAGGATGGGGAGCTTCGTGGACAGGACGGTCCAGCTGATGGGTCCACAGCACCTATGCAGCTCGGTGAGTCGTTTTCACCATCTTTACCTTTTCCTGCTATACTTATGTCTCCTGTTTCGGGGGAGGGTTCCGCAGTTGAGGAGCGGTTATGTGATGTGGGGTCTGGGTTTGGGAATGTTGGGGGTGGGGGGGAAAGTCTGCGAGAGTTGGTTGGTTGCGTCAAGGAATTGTTAGGCCGGCTCGACGGGACGGGGGTCACCGAGCCCCCTTCGCGGTCTCCTGTGGCGGCATGGGTGGGGGCTGGTAGGGTAGGGTTTAATGCCCCGGCGGCGGTCGCTGCGAGTGTAGGAGCAAATACGGAATCGGTGGCGGTGTCTGTTCAGACCGACTCGGCGGCGGCGGTTGATGGTGTTCGGTTGGACGATAAAGCCAGGGGGAGGTTTATGTGTGTTTTGAAGGACCTTTGGGGGCACACTTGAAGCAGGAAGTTCGGGAAAAAATTTGGAAGGACGAGTACGTGGAAATTTTTTCATTGTTGCCCCTGGAAAAATTTAATCTGGAGAAGGGGAAGCGAGATGAGAGTAAGAAGGAGGAGGAGGAAAAGCGTTGTTACCGCCTTATCCCTAAGACATTTGTTAACTGGTTGCAAGAGTTCGCCATTTTGGCCAGTGTTATTGGTGAAAAGGCTCCGGAATATTGCTCCCCCCTGTTTTGCTATATGGATGCCATCGGGGAAGCACATAGGGTATATGGGGGGGTAGCTTGGCTACGTTATGACAAGCAGTTTAGACAACGGAAGGCGGTTCGGCCCAATATTAGGTGGAACCACGGGGATATTGCCCTCTGGTTACGGGCCAATCCTTTCCCGGGAGCGGGGGGGGGGCAGCAGGCCAATCTGGTCAATCCAGCTCAGGGGGCAACGCAAAGCTCGAGCTGTGCTGGCAATACAATGAGGGGCAGTGTAAATTCGGTGCAGGTTGCAAGTTCAAGCACCTTTGTGCCCAATGCAATGGGGCGTCCCACGGGGCATCTAAATGCTTGCGCAAGGGAAAATGAGGTGGGGGTGGGGGTTTTAACGCCAGTCATGGGGGTAACGCCAGTGAAGCTGGAAAGGATAGTCAGGTTTCTAAATAGTTATCCGGACAGGGCCAGTGCGCAGTTGTTGTTTGATGGTTTTAATGTGGGTTTTTGTATCCCCTCCCCTCCTCACAGGGTCCCCTTTTCCATAAAAAATCTGAAGTCAGCTTACCAGCATCCTGACGTGGTTAGGGAGAAATTGGCAAAAGAGGTGGATTTGGGGCGCATGGCGGGACCCTTTAGTTCTCTCCCCATCCCGGGTTTGGTCGTCTCCCCGCTGGGGGTTGTCCCGAAGAAGGAGGCGAACAAATACCGTTTGATTCACCATTTGTCTTATCCTAAGGGCTTGTCGGTTAATGACGGGATAGATCGGGATCTTTGCTCGGTCGTGTATACGTCATTCGACGCGGCGGTGCAGTGGGTGCGTTTCCATGGTAGGGGGGCGTTAATGTTCAAGACGGATGTCGAGGCGGCTTTTCGGCTGTTGCCGGTGCATGCGGATAGTCAGCGTTTACTGGGGTGTTTTTGGGGGGGGGGCGGTTTTTATTTGGATCAGTGTCTCCCCTTGGGTTGTTCCATTTCTTGTGCGTACTTTGAGGCGTTTAGCTCATTTTTGGAATGGGTGGTCAAATCTGTGGCGGGGGTGGATTCGATCATTCATTATTTCGATGATTTCTTGTGCGCAACGATCTTGGGGCCCGCCCGTTCCGTGAGTTGGTTCGGGACATAAAACACGATCTGTTGCACCTGTGGTCGTTGTACCCGAACTTGATGACGGTGTGGTCGGATATTGTGCCTAGAAAATCCTGGCGTTTGGCACGGTCGGTGGAGCGGATCAACAAAGCCAGGATAAAAGTTAACAGGGCGGTGTCTGCATTTGTTGCGCGGAATGGCGGCATATGTGTTCGGCACTGGGACTTGGAAGCTGGAGTTGGAGCGTATTGGAGTGTAGATGGTGTTCACCTGAATGATGTGGGAATGGATTTGTGGTGCTTGGGCTTGCAGGATGGCATTGGGAGGGCTATTTTGTTGTGGCGGGACTCTCAGGCTTGAGGGGGTCAAGGCCTGTTCGCTGTGGCTGGGGAGTCCTTGGAGTTAGACAAAAAATGTTAAAGCTGATGCTCTGTCGCGTAGTTTCATGGCCAGCCCCTCTCTTGAGGAGGATTCCGCTTGTATTTTGCCGCCAGGTATAATCATATCCTCTGTGGATTCAGACTTCGTCTCCGAAATTGCGGCTGATCAAGCTTCTGCTCCCGAGAACCTTCCTGAGAACAATCTATTTGTTCCCCTGCAATTCCGGCTAAGGTTGCTCAGGGAGAACCATGACTCCGCACTATCTGGCCATCCAGGCATCCTGGGTACCAAGCACCTCATTTCTAGAACCTATTGGTGGCCTGGGTTGCTTAAAGACGTTAAGGCCTACGTCGCCGCTTGTGAAATTTGTACTAGGTCCAAGACTCCCAGGTCCCGACCTGCGGGTTTACTATGTTCTTTGCCCATTCCCCATAGACCTTGGACCCATATCTCCATGGATTTTATCACCGATCTGCCTCCGTCCCAAGGCACGTCGGTGGTGTGGGTTGTAGGAGACCGCTTCAGTAAGATGTGCCACTTTGCACCCATCAAGAAACTACCCAATGCCAAGACGTTAGCTACCTTGTTTGTCAAACACATCCTGCGTCTCCATGGGGTTCCGGTCAATATTGTTTCTGACAGAGGGGTACAATTTGTTTCATTGTTTTGGAGAGGTTTCTGTAAGAAGCTGGAGATTGATCTGTCCTTTTCCTCGGCCTTCCATCCTGAAACTAATGGCCAAACTGAGAGGACTAATCAGTCTGTGGAACTATACTAAAGATGTTTTATCTCAAACTTTCAAGATGATTGGGTCTCCTTCATTCCCCTCGCCGAATTTTCCCTTAATAACCGGGTCAGTAGCTCGTCGGGGGTTTCCCCCTTCTTCTGTAATTTTTGGCTTAATCCACGGTTCTCCTCCGTTTCAACTGGTGGTTCCAACAATACCGAGGTAGATGTCGTTCATCGGGAACTGTGCACAGTCTGGGCCCAGGTTCAGAAGAACCTTGAGGCGTCCCAGATCATCAAAAATACTCAGGCAGATAAAAGACGTTCTACTAACCCTCTGCTTGTGGTCGGGGATCTGGTGTGGCTGTCTTCTAAAAATTTGCGCCTTAAAGTTCCGTCCAAGAAGTTTGCTCCCCGGTATATAGGGCCATACAAAATTATTGAGGTCCTCAACCCTTTCTCCTTCCGGCTGGAGTTACCCCCGTCTTTTCAGATACACAACGTGTTCCTTGCCTCCCTCTTGAAAAGCTGCTCCCCGTCCTTGGCTACATCGAGGAAACCTCCGGTCCCTGTTCTCACTCCGGATGGGGTAGAATTCGAGGTAGCCAAGATTGTGGACAGCAGGATGGTCCAAGGCTCCCTCCAGTACCTGGTCCATTGGAGAGGATACGGGCCTGAGGAGAGGACTTGGGTACCCGCCCGGGATGTTCACGCCGGTATATTGCTCAGCAAGTTCCAATTTCGGTTCCCCAACAAGCCAGGCCAACCTAGGAAGGGTCCAGTGGCCCCTCATAAAAAGGGGGGTACTGTAAAGGGTTTGCCAGACACAGGTTCTGTGTCGACGCCCGGGGTTAATCAGCCTTCATCAGCTCCAAGGTCTGCTCGAGTGGCGCGATCTGTTACCACTCAGGCTGGCAGGCTGAGGAGAGGGAGAACCTATCAAAGCCTGGCCTGACGGTTCTATCTCCTGCCCTTGGTCTATTTTTACCCTCACTTGCAGCATGTTCCTTGCCTGTGATTGTCTGGTTTCCTGGCTCTGCGATTCTTGCTACTTACCTTATTGACCGCTGTTACTTATTGATCCTGGCTTGACTGACTATTCTCCTGCTCTGATTTGCTACTTCGTACTCTCCTGGTTTGTCTCGGCTCGTTCACCACTGCCTGTTGCGCACGGTGTTTCCGTGGGCAACTGCCCCTACCTCCCCCTTTTTCTTCTGTGTGCCCTTGTCTTGTGTTGTCTGTCTTGCACTTATTGAGCGTAGGGACCGTCGCCCAGTTGTACACCGTCACTTAGGACGGGCCGTGCAAATAGGCAGGGACTGAGTTTCGGGTAGATTAGGGCTCACCTGTCTGTCTCCCTACCCCGTTTCATTACACTATGACACCTGATAGCTCTGCTACTTGATAGGAGACAGCGGCTCAGCAGACAGTATCACATATAATATGCTTAGATACAACGGCTTAGCAGACAGTATCACACATGCTAGGCCCAATTAGAAGGTTAATTGTGAAAACATTTCTTATGGTGTTTTTCGATAAAGGTCACTTGAACTGGTATCATTTAAACAGTTAACCGATGAATGGCGCTGTTTATGTGGAATTTACCCTGCGGACTAATGTACCATATAATGTATTAAATTATTTTTTTTAAAAACCTACATTTTGTGGGGTGAATTGAAAAAAAACCTGTAATTCCGCCACTTCTGTTTTGATTTTACAGTGTTCATCGGACGGCATGAATTGCATGATAACTTGATTCTGCGGGTCGCTACGATTATGTCGATACCAAATTTATATAGTTTTATTTTTTACAAAATAATTTGTTTTTGTGACGCTGCATTCGAAGATGAACTGCATAGCTTTTCAATGCAACAGCACTTCATAGGGCGGGAAGGGGTTAAAACCCACTCTCTGAAGCCCCCCTTCAAGATACATTTCAACTAATCTGGTCCCCATGGCAGAATCTGTCTTTCCATCTGGCACCTCCAGCAGACTCCTTTCAGTCTAGTTTGGTTTCTTTTACCTCAGAGTTCCTCTTTTTACCTTTTTTTAATTTCTTCTTTCCCTCTCCCCTTCTCCTCCTTCTCCCCCCTTTTTTTGAACTATTTCTAACAGGAGCTGTGCACGATTAGAAAAATATGTCTGCTTTCTTCCAAAAACAGCACCACACCTATCCACAGGTTGTATCTGGTATTGCAGGTTTGCTCCATTGAAGTGAATGGTAATGAGCTGTAGTACCACACACAACCTATGGACAGGTGTGGTGCTGGTTTTTGGAGAAAGCAGACAAGTTATCTCATCCTGGACAACCCTTTGTCATGGATAGTTATTGTGCGGAGATGCTCCCTGCATTATCCCTTTTCCTTTATGGCCGCTGATATGTTCTATTCAGCTTTATGGCCTCTGTGGTAAGTACACTGCCAGTCATTAAAGGGTTAACACTTCAGACCACTGTGGGTGACGTCACAATGTATGAGTTGTGCAGTGGTAATAAACTCCTGTAGTAATGATGATGAAGGTGCTGATGTCATAAATACAAATGTTTATGACATAAAGAAGATTCCATATTAGAAGGTTTTACTGCCACATTCAGCGCCATATTGGATGTGACTGAGGACCTTGAGCTTGACTTCCCCACCAATACCGACCTGATGTAATTTGGAGGTTCTAGCAGGGAAACCCTTCACCCCAGACCACTTCTTCATCACAGTGATGCCATCCTGTTAATACGGGTTGTCTGTAATAGAGGGGGGTTTCCAGCAGGAGATCCCCCTCTATTAGCCGGAGCGGAGACAGGTGCTACAAGGAGGCATCTGGAGGACCCGTCTCATCCGTGGATCGACCATTCATTTTAATGGGTGCCCAGGAAGAGAGACATCCGTCTAGCCAACCAGATCAGCCGATTTATGTGTTTTATGTCGTTCGTTCGTTCGTTCGTTCGTTCGTTCGTTCGTTCGTTCGTTCGTTCGTTCGTTCGTTCGTTCGTTCATTTGTAATGTCTTTCCTTGAAAATCTGAGAAAACGTACAAATTCTGTTACAAATTATATTTTGGCACCTTCTAAGCCCAGAGGAAGGGCAATCCTCCAGCCATGGTTTCCCTAGAGGTTTCCCCCACAGGGGGTTTTTCCTTTCCTGCGTGCTGGAGGGTGACTCTTCGTGAGTCGGAGGTTTGCCATTTTGGGTTTGGTCATATAATATAATAAAAGTTTTGACCATTTAACACCCAATTATAATGTTTTGTGTCTTTATTTTGCATTCTTTGGTTTGGTGATTGGGATTCTGGGTCTATCACATATCACAAAATCATAAGGCCGGACATCTACTTCCCACACTGACATAGAATGGAGACAACAAGCGTTGCTGCACAATTAAGTGTACACATCCTTACATCAAGATATTGTATTACGGTCTGTAGCCTTTGGGGGAATATATTAACCTTTCTACAACAGTTTACTAGCGTAGAAAATTCACAAAATGCGCAAATGTTGACATTTTTGGGGGCAAAAAATGGCCGGGGCTTCGCAGAAATGGCCAACAATTTTACTATAATTTACGCCAGTAACTGATGTCAATTATAGCAGAAATCTATATGTATAATGCGGCCCAGATTTATCTCTGGGGGGCGTAACAAGGCAAATGTCCGTGCCAGACCCATACCTCCCCCCCAATCAGACTGTATGCCCCCCCCAATCAGACAATAAAATACATTTTAAAAATGTACTTTAAATGTACAGCAGGCCGCAGCACGTAGAAAGTACTGATGACAGGCCGCATTGCAACTAAAAGATGCGACACATTTATTAAGAGTCATTCGCATGTTAATAAATGTGTTGCATCTTACTCCAGCAAACTGTTTAATAGGACTGGTGTATGAAACGCCAGTATTAAAGGGAATGCGTTGCTAGAAATAATGACAAATAGCTGCCCCCATACAGTTTAATGCCCCCTTAGCTACCTCTAGTACAAGTGCACACATATAAAGCGCCAGTGCCCATATAGATAGTGTCACACACAGTGCCCATGTAGATGGTGCCACCCCCCTCCCCCAGGGATTCCACTCCAGGAGGAGCCCCTGCCGTCACTGTCCATATATGGACAGTGACGTAATAGGAGCAGAATCCCTGTTCAGAGCGTCGGCCACGCTGTGGCCAGGGATTGCACTCCAGGAGGAGCCCTTGATGTAACTGTACGTATATGGACAGTGACATCAGGGGTTCCGCCTAGGAGCGGAATCCCCGGCCAGACCATCAGCAATGCAAAGGCAGTGGATTCCGCTCCATGAGTAGTCCCCGACGTCAATGTACATATATGGATAGTGAGATAAGGGGCTCCGCACTTAAAGTAGCGCTGTGCCCGGGAATTCCTCAGCGAGTGGTACTAATACAGAAGCAGGGAGCTGACGATCGCTTACATTAGCATTGGATTCAACTGTATCTGCATCCTGAGGACGCAGATACAGTTGACACCAAAACATACCACCGGCCGCTTGGGACAGCGTAACACCGCCCTGAATCCTGGACTGTCCCGCTGTATCCGGGACGGTTAGGAGGTATGCAGTAATTAGGACTATGCACATGCGCAGATTCCACAGTAAATTCTTGTTCATGAGCCTGCAAAAGAGTTGCTGCTCAGTTTGCCATTAGGGTGATGACTGACAGATAAGGCCTCATTCACATCTGCACTATTGTCTCTGGTAAAATCACGGAAAGCCAATGGAATCCACTAAAGTCAATGGGTTCTGTTGGCAGGTGGCGGTGTCCGTTGTGCGACTGAACCGTTGCTTCCGTTATTCCTTTGTTCTGCACCACTGACGGAGCAGAACAACGAAACACACCAACGCAGGTGTGAACAGGGCCTTAGAGAGATAACTGAATACAGCAGCTGGCCATAAACTGAAATACACTGCAGGTACAGAAGACAAATGGTAGACCAATTAGAAATGTGATTTATTTTGCACAATACATACAAGGCAATTTAAAAAATACAGTGCAAAGGTGTACATAGCCTTTACGCAATCAGGAGGCATATTTTCAGATTCTGCTGGACTTCTCCCATATACCGGCGTTTCAGGCATCCTATTGGTCCACGGTGTCCTCAATGCCCACCCCATTTACTTCTTGTTTAGCCACAATGCCCGCACGCCACAGCAAGCTGACAGTGCCCGCCCTAATGGTATATACAGGGGTGATGGAGATTTTATACCGAGATAATGGTGGGCTGGTACATACACGGATAATGGTGGTTATATATGGGGATGATGGCTGGTATATACAGGGATGATGAGAGTCCCTTATATAACCCCATTTTCCCTGTATATTACCCCCAAAAGGAGAGATCAGCAGCACATCGCAGTTCAAAACTCATGGAAAACTATTTTATGTTTCACCCATCCCACCCATCGCTGGATGTGGGTATACTAGGACACATGACTAATATGATAATATTTTAATATAGAATTGTACATCCTAGTATAATAGCTGAAGAAAATTAACTTATGAGGCTTAGAGTTAGTTATATGTCAAAATTTTGATCTAAGGTATGCGCACCGTGACGGGCGGTAGTCATGTAGACTGAACGCTTCCATGATTTGAATACGCTGTGACGTGGCACATTGGGCCACGTGAACGTGGTATACAGGTTACATCAACACTTTCATGACGTATCTTGTGGTTCGCGCTTGGGCATTGGAGATGAAAAAGACTGGAAGTCAACATGGCGTTCTGGGCCGGATGAAGAAGAAAAGAGAACATGAATGACTCCAATCTGAGAAGATGTCACCTGTGAGTCACTGAATTTCACTGCACTGTATTCACTTACACTACCGTTCAAAAGTTTAGGGTCACCCAGACAATTTTGTGTTTTCCATGGAAACTCACACTTATATTTATCAAATGAGTTGCAAAATGACTAGAAATTATACAAGGTTAGAAATAATGATTTTTATTTGAAATAATAATTTTCTCCTTCAAACTTTGTTTTAGTCAAGGAATGCTCCATTTGCAGCAATTACAGCATTGCAGACCTTTGGCATTCTAGCTGTTAATTTGCTGAGGTAATCGGGAGAAATTTCACCCCATGCTTCCAGAAGCCCCTCCCACAAGTTGGATTGGCTTGATGGGCACTTCTTGCGTACCATACGGTCAAGCTGCTCCCACAACAGCTCTATGGGGTTGAGATCTGGTGACTGCGCTGGCCACTCCATTACAGATAGAATACCAGCTGCCTGCTTCTTCCCTAAATAGTTCTTGCATAATTTGGAGGTGTGCTTTGGGTCATTGTCCTGTTGTAGGATGAAATTGGCTCCAATCAAGCGCTGTCCACAGGGTATGGCATGGTGTTGCAAAATGGAGTGATAGCCTTCCTTATTCAAAATCCCTTTTACCTTGTACAAATCTCCCACTTTACCAGCACCAAAGCAACCCCAGACCATCACATTACATCCACCATGCTTGACAGATGGCGTCAGGCACTCTTCCAGCATCTTTTCAGTTGTTCTGCGTCTCACAAATGTTCTTCTGTGTGATCCAAACACCTCAAACTTCGATTCGTCTGTCCATAACACTTTTTTCCAATCTTCCTCTGTCCAATGTCTGTGTGCTTTTGCCCATATTAATCTTTTCCTTTTATTAGCCAGTCTCAGATATGGCTTTTTCTTTGCCACTCTGCCCTGAAGGCCAGCATCCCGGAGTCGCCTCTTCACTGTAGACGTTGACACTGGCGTTTTGCGGGTACTATTTAATGAAGCTGCCAGTTGAGGACCTGTGAGGCGTCTATTTCTCAAACTAGAGACTCTAATGTACTTGTCTTGTTGCTCAGTTGTGCAGCGGGGCCTCCCACTTCTCTATCTACTCTGGTTAGAGCCTATTTGTGCTGTCCTCTGAAGGGAGTAGTACACGCCGTTGTAGGAAATCTGCAGTTTCTTGGCAATTTCTCGCAAGGAATAGCGTTAATTTCTAAGAACAAGAATAGACTGTCGAGTTTCACATGAAAGCTCTATTTTTCTAGCCATTTGGAGAGTTTAATCGAACCCACAAATGTAATGCTCCAGATTCTCAACTAGCTCAAAGGAAGGTCAGTTTTATGGCTCCTCTAAACAGCAAAACTGTTTACAGCGGTGCTAACATAATTGCACAAGGGTTTTCAAGTGTTTTCTAATCATCCATTAGCCTTCTAACACAGTTAGCAAACACAATGTACCATTAGAACACTGGAGTGATGGTTGCTGGAAATGGGCCTCTATACACCTATGTAGATATTGCATTAAAAACCAGACGTTTACAGCTAGAATAGTCATTTACCACATTAACAATGGATAGAGTGGATTTCTGATTAATTTAATGTTATCTTCATTGAAAAAAAACTGCTTTTCTTTCAAAAATAAGGAAATTTCTAAGTGACCCTAAACTTTTGAACGGTAGTGTATATGGTCTGCAGAATGCCTGTGTAGGACTGATATCTGTCACTATATGGTGGGAATATTGGTCTTTGTTTTACTACACACGTTTTTAGTACACAATTAAGAGTGTTCACATTATTTCTATATAGTGGAAGTGTAGACCCCCAAGAATTATTTCCTTTGGTGGGTCCAAGGTACCTCAGTCAGACACTGAGTGTACACATCCTTGCATTAAAATATTGTATTACTGTCTGTAGCCTTAGAGGAGAATTTATTAATCTTGCTAAGCCGGTTATCTGTGTCACGGACACAGGGTTTGTGAACCCACTAGGCAGCTCCGCCGTAGCGGGGAGGCAGCTGACCAGGTCACAGTCTAAGCAGAAGTAAATGGCAGACAGTAATGCTTGGGTACCTGTAATAGTCCTGGCGGGGGCTGTGGCTTCAGCACGGATGGAGGCAGGTGCGGCAAGTGGCGCCAGACGTGGCGGGCAGTATTCGATGAAGCGGTAGACACTTGACGTGGCAGATGACACTTGACGTGGCAGATGGCACTTGACGTGGCAGATGGCACTTGACGTGGCAGAAGACACTTGACGTGGCAGATGGCACTTGACGTGGCAGATGGCACTTGAACGCGGGTAGGCACAGGAACAATACGGAATACAGGAACGGTAACAGGGCACGGGTAACAGCTGGAACGGGAGACACTAAGGGACCATTTGCGAGACAGACTGGGAAAGACTAACAACGCTCAGGCAAGGATTAAAAGGCATGGGGCCTTCTTATAGACCAGGAAATCGTGGCAGTTGATGGTGATGACGATTTCCTAATTGCGCGCGCTGGCCCTTTAAGGCCGGGGGCGAGCGTGCGCGCGCACCCTACGGGACCCAGCCGAATGGAGCGGAAGTGAGCGCTGGCATCTCCTAGGAGGTCGACGGAGGCCAGCGCTCACAGATCCATGGCTGCGGGCGTCGGGAGGTGAGTAAACACCGATGGCCCGCGGCCAGGGGCGCTACAGTATCCCCCCTCTTACGCCCCCTCTTCTTGGGGCCAGAGTGAGAGAGGAACTTTTTAATAAGAGTAGGGGCGCTGAGGTTCTCTTCTCTTGGTATCTGCCTTTCGCTTCATGCGATCGACCGCCAGCAAAATAGAGGACCGGGTCTGTTGCCAGATTTGCAGGAAGTCCCCATATGCAGAGTCAGCAGCGGGTACCTGAGATGAAGTTGATACAGGAAGAGGAACTCTGGGATGTTGACTGTACACGATGTGAAACGGAGTGGAAGTGGTGGACTCACTTGTGTGGTTGTTGTATGAAAACTCGGCCCATGGAAGGAGCTGTACCCAGTTATCGTGCTGTGAAGAGATGAAGTGGCGGAGATAATTTTCCATGATCTGGTTGATCCTCTCAACTTGTCCATTGGACTGGGGGTGATAGGCAGAGGAAAAGTCCAAACTCACATCCAGGAGTTTACAGAGGGCTCTCCAGAATTTAGAGGTAAACTGAACCCCCTGGTCAGACACAATGTGAAGAGGCAAGCCATGCAAGCGGAAGATGTGCTGAATGAAGAGACTTGCCAGTCGAGCAGAGGGTAGGCCGGTCAGCGGGATAAAATATGCCATCTTAGAGAACCGGTCCACCACCACCCAGATGGAGTTGCATCCTGCTGAGAGAGCAAGGTCCGTGACGAAGTCCATAGCGATGTGCTGCCAGGGGGCACTGGGTACAGGCAGGGGTTGAAGCAGGCCGGCAGGCTTGCTGTGAGTCACTTTGTTAGAGGCACACACCGTGCAATAAGAGACAAAGTCCAGAACATCCTTAGGTAGCGTGGGCCACCAGAAGTGACGAGTGATCAGGTCTTGGGTTTTACGGACACCGGCGTGCCCAGCTAGTTTAGAACTGTGTCCCCAGCAGAGAATTCTTTCTCTGTCTGCCAACCGAACAAAAGTTCTCCCCGGAGGGATATTTCTAAGCTGCAGAGGATTGGCGGTGACAACGCAGGACGGGTCTGTGATCGTCTGAAGGGACTCCACCGTGTCTACCGTCTCAAATGATCTGGACAGGGCATCGGCCCTCACATTCTTGTCAGCGGGACGGTAGTGGAGCAGAAATTGGAAACGGGTGAAGAACAGTGACCACCTGGCTTGACGAGGATTCAGTCTTTGAGCGGACTGAAGGTAAGTAAGATTCTTCTGGTCGGTGAAGATCAGGATGGGGTGAGTAGCGCCCTCCAGAAGATGTCTCCACTCCTCCAGGGCCAATTTGATAGCCAGTAACTCCCGATCTCCAATGGAATAATTGCGCTCAGCAGAGGAAAACAGTCTTGAGTAGTAGCCACATACTACTGCCTTTCCTTTGGAGCTCCTCTGGAACAGAAGTGCGCCTGCACCAACAGAGGAAGCGTCCACTTCCAGTGAGAACTGCCGAGACACGTCAGGGTGATGGAGGATCGAAGCTGAAGTGAAGGCTTTCTTGAGGCTAATGAATGCGGACTCTGCCTCTGGAGTCCATACCTTGGCGTTCACACCCTTCTTGGTAAGGGTAGAGATGGGGGCCGTCAGAGAAGAAAAGTTCGGAATAAACTGCCGGTAGAAATTGGCGAAACCCAGGAACCACTGTATGGCCCTTAGGCCTTGAGGACGTGGCCATTCCAGGACAGACTTTAACTTCTCAGGGTCCATCTTAAGGCCTTGATCCGAGATGACATAGCCCAGGAAGGGCAAAGACCTCTTTTCAAAGGTGCATTTCTCTAACTTGGCATACAAGCGATTCTCTCTTAGTCGCAGAAGAACTTGACGAACATGCCTCCGATTGGTCATCAGATCTGGGGAGAAGATTAGAATATCATCGAGATAAACTACAACACACATATAGAGGAGATCTCGGAAGATGTCATTACTCCTGAAATACTGCGGGAGCGTTACACAGTCCGAAGGGCATTACTAGGTATTCGTAGTGCCCATCGCGGGTGTTAAATGCCGTCTTCCATTCGTCACGCCGTCGAATCCGGATTAGATTATAGGCCCCCTGCAGATCTAGCTTGGAAAAAATTTTGGCTCCTCGTATGTGATCAAACAGCTCAGAAATGAGTGGCAACAGGTATTTGTTCTTGACCGTGATCTGATTGAGACCACGGTAGTCAATGCAGGGTCGGAGAGATCCATCTCTCTTTTTAGCGAAGAAGAATCCTGCCCCGGCCGGGGAGGAAGATTTCCGAATAAAACCCCTCTCCAAGTTCTCCTTGATATAGGCTGACATCGATAAAGTCTCTGGCAAGGAGAGAGGATATACTCGTCCACGGGGAAGAGAAGCATTGGGAACCAGTTCAATGGGACAGTCATAATTCCGATGTGGAGGCAACGTCTCAGCCTCTCGTTTGCAAAAGACATCCGCAAAACTGGCATACTGAGAAGGTAGATCGGAGAGTGACTGAGGCAGAGGGGGCACAACAGAACGGACTTGTGACAGGCAATGGCTATGGCATCTGGAACCCCATTGAAGAACTTCTCCAGAACTCCAGTCGAGTGTCGGGGTGTGTAGACGGAGCCATGGCAGACCCAGCAGGATAGGATTGATAGCCTTGGGTAGTACCAGGAAGGAGATCTGTTCTGAGTCAAGAGCTCCGACCCGTAATGTCAACGGCTCAGTGATGAGCATGATCGGATCAGGAAAGGGTAGACCATTCACAGAAGCAACTGCCAGGGGTCTCTCCAGACGGACTGTGGGTAGTTGAAACCGATCCACTAGATCCTGGTGGATAAAATTAGCAGCCACTCCAGAGTCAAGATAGGCGGTGGAAGGATGTGATGTCTGTCCGGTGACGATGGCCACAGGTATCGATAATTTGGAAGAGGTTTTAACGTTTGGAGACGTTCCACCTAGAGTTGCCTCTCCAACCAACCCTAGGTACTGGAGTTTGCCGGTTTCTGTGGGCATTGGCGCACAAAATTACCCTTGAGGCCGCAATACATGCAAAGTCCAGAGGAGCGTCTGCGCTGCTTCTCCTGTTCAGATAACCGGACTGTCTACCTGCATGGGTTCCTCAGGTAGCGCACTAGGAGTGGACAATAGTGGTCTCTGGGCAGGGGGTGCTGGTCTGTGGGCCCGGCTCTCCTAACGAACCTCTTGAGAGCGCTCCCAGATTCTCATATCAACCCGGGTGGCTAACAGGATAAGGGCATCCAAGGTAGAAGGAAGGTCGCGGGCTGCCCGTTCGTCCTTGATGTGAGAGGACAGTCCCTGCCAGAAGGTCGCCACCAGTGCCTCATTATTCCATGCCAGCTCGGCTGCTAGGGTACGGAAGGAGATCGCATACTCCCCTACTGTGGAGCCTTCTTGCTTGAGGGTCAACAGAGTGGCTGCGGCAGAGGATGTTCGACCCGGCTCCTCGAACACGGTACGAAAGGACTGCAGGAACAAGGCTAGGTCCGAGGATACAGGTCCCTGTTGCTCCAAGATTGGGTTCGCCCATGCGAGGGCCTTGCCAGCGAGGAGGGAGATAATGAACGCTACTTTAGCCTCCTCGGAGGGGAAGAGATGAGGCCGTAGCCTAAAATGCACCGTGCATTGATTAAGAAATCCTCTGCATGCTCTGGGGTCACCGTCGTAGCGAGGAGGAAGAGGCAGAGGAACTGAGGAACCGGAACAAACAGGGGGAGCAACAGGCAGTGGCAACAGCCTCTGGAGGAAGAACCGGGGGTGGAACAGCGAGTAGATCCAGGCGGACCAGAATAGAATTCACCGCCTCAAGGAGTTGATCCTGACGAGTGCGTAGGTCATGCATCTCTGTCTGAATCTTCTGTACTGGGGTCTTGGGCTGACCAGCGGGTTCCATGGCCTGAGCGTACTGTCACGGACACTGGGTTTGTGGACCCACTAGGCCGCTCCGCCGTAGCGGGGAGGCAGCTGACCAGGTCACAGTCTATGTGAAAGTAAGATGGCAGACAGTAATGCTTAGGTACCTGAAATAGTCCGGGCGGTGGCTGTGGCTTCAGCACGGATGGAGGCAGGTGCGGAAAGTGGCGCCAGACGTGGCGGGCAGTATCCGATGAGCAGATGGCACTTGACGCGGCAGAAGACACTTGACGTGGCAGATGGCACTTGACATGGCAGTTGGCACTTGACGTGGCAGATGACACTTGAACACGGGTAGGCACAGGAACAATGCGGAATACAGGAATGGTAACAGGGCATGGGTAACAGCGGGAACGGGAGACACTAAGGGACCATTTGCGAGACAGACTGGGAAAGACTAACAACGCTCAGGCAAGGATCAGAAGGGCTGGGGCATTCTTATAGAGCAGGAAGTCATGTGGGTTAATGATCATTGTTTTCATCCATGGCTGCGGGCGTCGGGGGGTGAGTGAACCCGACGGCCCGCGGCCATGGGCGCTACACCAGGTCAACACCTTGAACTCTTTGTCATGTTCCTCACATCAGTCCTGAACAATTTTTGCAGTGTGGCGGGGGCATTATCCTGCTGTAAGACAGCACTGGCATTAGAGAATACCTTTACCATGAAGAGGTGGATTTGTCTGTAGCAATGTTTAGGTAGGTGGTCTGTGTCAAAAAACAGTATGGGAATATCAAAATAACCACCATAAGTTCCCCATAGAAAATTGTGCCATAATCTGTCAAATCAGATGAAATTCTAGTGTTGGGTCCCAGTGACTCCAACTGAGGGGCTTGCATTTAAAAAAAAAAAAAATCATTATTAGTTTTTAGCATTGGATAAAGCAAAGGAGAAACAACAGGAACCTCTCACAGGAACCTCTCAGAGAGCGGCGCTGTGCTCCGTATACTGCAGGAGCAGTAGTACAGCGAGTACATAGTGTACAGCGGGGCCGATCACATGACGAAGAGTCGTGTCGTCACCAAATAAGACTGTACAACTAGACTTCCGGTTCCTCATCAGCGCTATACAAATCTATGAAAATCTCAGAAACAGCACCAAGGCGGACGGGAATGTATATTAGCGAGTTTACTCACATGTAGCATCTATGGCCGCGGGCCGTCGGTTCCACTCACCTCCTGACGCCCACAGCCATGGATCTGTGAGCGCTGGTCCCCATCTCACTTCCGCTCCGGTCCGCCAGGGTGACGAATGGAAGACGGCATTTAACACCCGTCACGGGCACTATGAATACGTAGTGATGCCCTTCGGACTGTGTAACGCTCCTGCAGTGTTTCAGGAACTCGTTAATGATATCTTCCGAGATCTCTATAGCTGTGTTGTTGTTTATCTCGATGATATTTTGATTTTCTCCCCAGATCCGACGACTCATCGCAGGCATGTCCGTCAAGTTCTACTACGATTAAGGGAGAATCATTTATACGCCAAGCTGGAGAAGTGCGTCTTTGAGAGGAGTTCTCTGCACTTCCTGGGCTACATCATATCGGATCAAGGTCTCAAGATGGATCCTGAGAAAGTGAGAGCTGTCCTGGAGTGGCCACGTCCTCAAGGTCTGAGGTCCATACAGCGTTTCCTGGGATTTGCCAATTTCTACCGGCAGTTTATCCCAAACATCTCATCACTGACATCTCCTATTTCCACCCTTACCAAGAACGGTGTGAACGCCAATGTGTGGACCCCAGAGGCAGAGTCCACATTTTTTAGTCTCAAAAAAGCCTTTACTTCTGCCTCGATCCTCTATCATCCTGACGTATATATACAGTTTTCTTTGGAGGTGGACGCCTCTTATGTTGGTGCAGGCGCACTTCTGTTCCAGAGGAGCCCCAAAGGAAAGGCAGTAGTATGTGGCTACTACTCGAGACTTTTTTCTTCTGCAGAGCGCATTTACTCTGTTGGGGATCAGGAGCTACTGGCCATCAAATTGGCTCTGGAGAAGTAGAGCCATCTGCTGGAGGGCGCAGCTCACCCCATCCTAATCTACACCCACCACATGAACCTCACCTACCTTCAGTCCGCTCAACGACTAAATCCCTGTCACGCAGAGTGGCCGCTGACAGGAATGTGAGGGCCGATGCCCTGTCCAGGTCATTTGAAACGGATGACACGGTGGAGTCTCTTCAAACTATCATAGACCTGTCCTGCATTATCACTGCCAATCCTTTGCAGGTTAGAGACATCCCTCCGGGGAGGACTTTTGTTTGATTAGCAGGCAGGAGAAGAATTCTCCGATGGGGACACAGTTCTAAACTGGCTGGGCACCCTGGTGTTCGTAAAACCCGAGACCTGATTGCTCGTCACTTTTGGTGGCCCACGCTGCCCAAGGATGTTGTCGACTTTGTCTCTTCTTTCACGGTGTGTGCTTCTAACAAGGTTACTAACTCCAAGCCTGCCGGCCTCCATCAACCTGTGCCTATACCCAATGCCACCTTGCAGCACATTGTGATGGACTTTGTCACTGACCTTCCTCCCTCAGCAGGATGCAACACTGTCTGGGTGGTGGTGGACCGGTTCTCGAAGATGGCACATTTTATCCCGCTGACCGGCCTACCTTCTGTTCCCCGAATGGCGAATCTCTTCATCCAGCACATCTACCGCTTGCATGGCTTGCCCTTCACATTGTGTCCGATCGGGGGTTTCAGTTTACCTCGAGGTTCTGGAGGGCTCTCTGTAAACTCCTGGATGTGATATTGGACTTTTCCACAGCCTATCATCCCCAGTCCAATGGGAAAGTCGAGAGGATCAACCAGATCATAGAGAATTATCTCCGTCACTTCATTTCCTTACAGCATGATAACTGGGTACAGCTTCTTCCATGGGCCGAGTTCTCGTACAACAACCACACAAGCGAGTCCACCACTTCAACTCCGTTTTACATTGTATACGGTCAACATCCTAGAGTCCCTCTTCCAGTGTCTACTACTTCTCAGGTACCCGCTGCTGACTCTGTATTTGGGGACTTCCCGTAAATCTGGCAACAGACCCAGGTATGAAGCGAAAAGCGGATACAAGAAGAGAGCTGCCGCAGTATCTTCCAGGTACCAAAGTCTGGCTGTCCTCATGGAACATTCGTTTGAGGGTGCCTTCATACAAGTTTGCTCCCAGGTTTCTCGGTCCTTTTGAGATTCGGCAACAGATTAACCCTGTCTCCTATAAACTGCGGCTGCCTCCTACCATCAGAATCCCCAACTCCTTTCATGTGTCCCTCCTGAAACCAGTGGTCCTGAACTGCTACAGCAAGACTTCCTGTTCCACAACTGCTCCCAGCGGTTCTTCTGATGTGTTCGAGGTGAGGGAGATCCTGGACTGCAAGAGGGTAGGAGGAAGGACTTTCTATTTGGTGGACTAGAGAGGGTTTGGTCCTGAGGAGAGGTCCTGGGAGCCGGAGGAGAACCTTGATGCCTCTGCTCTTGTTAAGAAGTTCCTCTCTCGCTCTAGTCCCAAGAAGAGGGGGCGTAAGAGGGGGGGATACTGTAGCGTCCAGGGCCATCGGGTCCACTCACCTGACGCCCGCAGCCATGGATCTGTGAGCGCTGGTTCCCATCTCCTTCCCAGGAGACGCCAGCGCTCACTTCTGGTACGATCTGCTCTGTCCCGTAGGGTGCGCGCGCACGCTCGTGCCCGCTCTTAAAGGGCCAGCGCACGCACATGTAGGAAATCACCATCATCAACACACATGATTTCCTGGACTATAAGAAGGGCCCAACCCATCTGATCCTTGCCTGAGCATTGTTAGTATACCCCAAGTCTGTCTTTCAAATGGTCCCTTACTGTTTCCCGTTCCAGTTGTTCCCGTGCCCTGTTACCCGTTCCTGTATCCCGTACTGTCTTCTTGTTCCTGTGCCTACTAGTTGGAGTCGTGTCTACTGCACCTGTGTCATCCGCCACGTCCTGTGTTAAATACCTCCATCCGTGCCAGAGCTGCGGCCACTGTCTGGACTATCCGGTTACCCTTGTGCGGGACTATGTATTTCTGGGGTTCCCTGTTGTTTGGCCAGCTGCCTCGCTGCTATGGCGGTGCGGCCTGGTGGGTCCACATACCCACAAACCGTGACATCACATAATGCAGTGAGAACACTGCTAATAACTTTTAGTCCCCGCATAACCCCTTTAAGATGCATTGTGTACAAGCAGTGAATCCACTGCACCTGGCCACGTTTTAACCTCCTTATTCTCTCTCCTACTCTTGTAGGTGTTGGTCCTGAGCCTGGTACTTGGAACCACCATGATTTTCTTAGTGACCCGTATCTACTAATGTCTGGGGACTGGTACGTCATTCTATTTTATCCTAATACTAGATGTATACTGTGATAATACATCACCTGTAGTGTTACTGTCAAATCTTCCCCCTGTACATGGACATAACTATAGCCCTAGTAGCCATAGAAGCTGCTATGGGGCTCTGATGCTGAGGGGGGCACCTTTGGTTGCCAAAACTTCATTAGTTTTTGTAAGGGAAGATCTGCTTTATAGCAGCATAACCCTTCAATGCTGCCTAGCCCCTTCCACGACAACCAACGTGTATATATACGGTGTAGGCCAGGAGGGAAGTATGGAGTGGTGTCACTGACTGAGGTCACTCCATAATTTGCTGGTGTTGGTTGTATGTTACAACTGAAAGTTCACTGCGACGAGCGAAATCGTAGATTACTACGATCCCACTCGTTTAACCCCTTAGATGCTGAGGTCAATAGTAACATCGGTAACTAAGCCATTAGAAAGATGGGGGTGGCCATCTCTGACAGCCCATTGCCCCCCTGCGATTGCGGGGTGCCGATGGTTGTCATTGCAGCTTGGAGGACTAATGTAGGCCCTCAGGTCTGCCATCTTTGCACCCCTGGCAAGGCTTAATAAGAGCAGGTAAAGAACACGATATACTGCAATACATTAGTATTGCAGTATATCATGCAAGCGATCCAATGATTGCTGGTTTAAGTCCCCTAGAGGGCAAGTAAAGAAAGTAAAATACAGTTAAATTAAGTTTATATATATATATATATATATATATATATATATATATATATATATATATATATTTATATATAAAGTTAAAATATTTAAAGTTTAAAAAAAAGCAATGTAAAAAAAGTAAATTAACATAACTTGTATTGCCACGTCCGTAAAAGTCAGAGATATAACAGTATAACATTATTTAACCCACATGGTGAATGCATTAAAACAAACAAAAAATGTCAAGGGCAGAATCACTGTTTTTTGGTCATCTCATCTCCCACAAACAATGGAATAAAAGATGATCAAAAAGTCTCATGAACCAATAAAAACGACAGCTCGTGCCACAAAAAAACAAGCCCTCACACGGCTGCAGCGACGGAAAGAAAACAAAACGTATGGCTCTCAGATAATGGCGAAACAAAACCGCGCGGTGATCTCCATAAAAACTAAACCCAAAAAACAATGGAGAAATCAGTTTTTTTCCTATTTCACCCCACAAAGAAAGTTCTTTCAGTTTCTCATTTCATTAGTACAATAAATGGTGCCATGAAAAACTACAACTCGTCCTGCAAAAATCAAGCCCTCATATGGATATATCAACAGAAAAATAAAAAAGTTGTGGCTTTTGGAAGGTGAGGAGGAAAGAACAAAAATAAAAAAATTCAAAATGGCTGCGGCAGGAAGTGGTTAAGGTCTGATCCCCACAATTGTATTATGGCTCATTGCACGAGGTGTATATTTAGGGCTTACTAACGGGATTGTATCTTGGCATTTGAGATCAGAAAAATAAAGTAATGGGGGGCTCATTTTTTACTTTGCTAGAGCACGCCCTATCTATCTGCCTCTCACATATCCGTCTGATTTATATGCGAAGTTCTGCAGCTTTTTCTATCACTATGTAGTTGGCTTTGTGAAATTTTATTTTTGTGCTGATTTGGGTTGAAAGCTAAAATTAAAAAGTTATTTTCAGTCAGTTGGTTTGGTGTAAATGTCTGTCACAATACGGCCCTCATCCAGTGTCATTTGTACATCCAGATAGTGCAGCTTAATGTCGCTGATTGTGACCCCCAGCGATCAGATTTAATCTGTGATGGAACTTGAGAAGTGTTGAATTCCCCTGCAGCGCCACTACAGGAGAAACTAAGCATTACACAGTGAAATCAATAAGAGACTTGTCCTTTCTTAACTTAGAATTCCCCAATAGGGTATTTACAATGGGTTTCTTATACCAGACAACCTCTTTAGGTTATAAAGGATTCTTATTTACTCCAGAACCATCTAGTTTTAGAAAAATAAAGTTACATTTCCACCTCTCCATGGTGGTAATCTGTTACTAAGACTTTTACTTAGATGAATTGTGTGCTACAACATTTACTAAACAATTATAGAGAAACATTTACTAAACAAATATTAGAGATTTTCAGCTGCAATATGTAAATATAAAAAAATGTAATATATATTTATTTATTTATTTGGAGGCTTTCCTGCAGTGATTGGTATAATGCAGAGCAGGGGACCGTTTATGACATACCGTAAGCATTATGACATCACTGCAGGCAGTGATGTCATCAGAACAATGGAGGGTGTGGCATCTATAGCAGTGACATCACAATGGCGTGAAGTTCTAAGTACCCCAAGCGCGGTCACATCAGTGCCATATCTCGAGTTGATGCTGATGCTGAAACTTCACTTGGTTTTTCAAAGAGCGAATTTGTGCTACAAAGCGACTACTACATCATCTGTTCAGAGCACTTAAACACCAGTGCAACTTCTGAACATCGTGGTAGATTCCCTCTTATTTGAGGAATCCCGTTTTTCCATTGTTCCTGAATTTAAACATCAAGCCGCCTGCTACAAGGAACAATGAGTTACCGAGAACTCTTGCAGCTTGCAATAGACGAAAGTTCCCGGATAAATCAAGGTAAGTGGAACTTGTTATATCAGATACATTTAGGCTAGTTTCACACAAACGTGTCCGTTTTGCGTCCGCAAAAAATGCACCATTTTTCAGTTGCAAAAAGGGATGATTATTGGCTTTCGGACCAAGGGCGGCAGTATTTCTGAAACCGCAGTTTGTGAACTGTTCGCGTGCTGCTGTGGTGACAGTGTATCGTGAGTGGACAAATGGCACCATTGGGAATAACGGACATGGAAACTGCAGAGCACCACGTGCCATGTATTTGAGAGGTGAACGTTGGCTACCAGACGTGTGTCTAATACAACAGTTCAGCGAACCCGACTGCGTATGGGGCTCCGAACCCGACGGATGGTCACTGCTCCTATGTAACAAAGGTGCATCAGAGAAAATGGCTTCAATTTGCACGGCAGTATTGGTCTCAGAGCACCGATGATTGGCAAAGGGTTGTCTTCTCCCATAAATCACGTTTTCTGCTTCATCGAAAGGATGGACTTTACAACCATTGCTGGAAAAAGCTGGCGGCGACGTCAGCGTCTGGGGTATTTTTCCATGGTATTCTCTGGGCCACTCATCTTTATGGAAGGCTCTGAACCGATTTAGATATGAATCCATCGTTACAGATCACATCCACCATACATGCTGATTGTCTTCCCTGGAGCAAATGGAAACTTAAAGCAAGACAATGCGACATGTCACACGACTATAAATGCCCGACAGTGGTTGGAAGAGCACGACCAAGACTTCCAAGTACTTCCCTGGCCCCCTATTTCTCCAGACTTGAACCCAATTGAGCATCTGTGGGACCACGCCAATCGTGTTGTTCGCTTTATGGATCCTCCCCCACGCACCCTCCAGTAAATGTGGGATGTATGGAGTCAGCGAGGCTCCACATATGAGACCACTGACCAGCACCTTATTGAGTCACTCCCAGCCCGTCTACTGCTGTCCGTGCTGCACACGCCGGTTACTCTGGATATTAGTAGTAGTTATAATAATGTGACTCGACTGTGTATATATTCATAGTATCAAAACGGTTGTCCAAGATTAGAAAAACATGGGAGCTTTCCTCTAGAAAGAAGGCCACGCGAGTCCATAGGAAATGTCTGGTATTGATCTTTTTTCACATTTTTTCTGTACATAATTAATATATGTTATACACATTGTTTCACATCTAGGCATTGCTGATGGAAGATTAAGATCTGGACATAGAAGGCGTCAGAGTGTGGAGCAGGATGAAGACCATGACAATGTCCCCGACAGGAGACGAAGACGTGGTCAAGTTCCACCGCGCCGTAGGTTGCAGCAAGAAGGAGCGGACAGAAGCCGGTCCCCATTACGACCTGAGCCAATAGAACAGTCTGAAACGACAAGTGGCCGTCGTATTAATAGTGAGACCGAGCTCAGAATTCCTGGAGAATCCCAGCCTGGGTCTACTCCATCAACTACTCAGGAGAGATCCGAAACGCTGGAGGAACCAACACAAGACCCCAGCACCAGTGAGCCGCTACCAAACCTGCAGCCGTCCAGAGAAGGAAGCAGATCTCCTCAGCAAACATCTAACAGGCTGGTGGAGCCAACACCAAGCACCAGTCAGCTGCTTCCCAACCAACAGTCGACAACAGAGACCACAGACAGCAGACCTGTGCAGAGAAGACAACGTCGGCGAGGCAGGAGAGGCAGGCAGATTGATAGACTCCCATCTCGAACCTTTACTGAAAACGAAGACATCCAGTCCTGCACTATATGCCTAGAGGACTATGAGATTGGAGAGCAAGTCACCGTTCTGCCATGTTCTCACATATTCCATCTGCCTTGTATTGCACATTGGATCCCGACAAATCCATGCTGTCCCTTGTGCCGCGTCCATGCCTTTCAAAGAAAGAGGAGGAGATAAGTACCAACAGCTGTGGTACAGAAGAAACACCAGCAGTACAGGTATGATCACTGACATCTATAGTATTTTTGTGAAATCATGGCTGGAGCTTCGGCACCAGTATATTGCTGAGTGATTATCGTCTGGTCTGATTATTTTTTGTTTTGTCTACAGTACCACCTAGTCTTCTTCATCATCTTCACCTTGGACATCAGAATCTCAATCTGCACAGAGACCTAATAATAAAAGATCCCTGATGCCGTTTCCCAGAATCCATTTATGTGATACTGGAATTTCCCTTCGGGGATTAATAAAGTTATCTTATCTTATTTTATGCCTGGGACTCCCTTCTATCTTGGATATTTCATATTCCATCTCGGTTGGATTGGCGTTTCGACTACTACTACATTTTGGCCTAAGACTTACATTACGCCTTAAAACTGGTGAGAATGGTGGCGTTCCCATGTTTACATAGGAGCAATGTAGGCCCCAAGATTACAATATTTAGGGTGATTGATATATATTGTAAAAATAAAAAGCACAGAAAAATTACTCTTTTTTTAGGGTATGTTCACAAAAGAAGTGCAAGTCACTTCTTGGGCCACTTTTGGAGCCGTTTTTCCTAGACAATATTGAAAACAGCTCCAAAAACGGCCGTAAATAAACGCTGAAAACCTTGAAAACAGCTCTGTATTTTCAGATATTTTTGAGTTTGCGTGTGAACATACCCTAATTTCCATCAATGTACAAATGAATAGAAATGAATTACTAACATATACACCATCCAGACATAACATTAAAACCACCTGCCTTGTGTAGTCCTCCTCGTGCTGCCATAATAGCTCTGACCCTTTGGGACATGGATTTCAGAAGATCTTTAAAAGTGTCCTGTGGTATCTGGCACCAAGACGTTAGCAGATCCTTTAACCCCTTCCTGCTCCTTGACGTTCTATTCCATCATGTTATGGCAACAGGAGGCCTAATAATGGCCTCCGGGTTTGTCATCTACGGAAGCCTAGTTTGTCCTGCCTTAGGTTTGCTGTCAGTGAGTAACTGACAGCACTTTTACACTGCACTACGCATGTAGTGCAGTGTATTAGAATAGCGATCAGGGATTCCTGACTTCAAGTCACCTAGATAGACAAAAAAAAAACAGTTGTATAAAAAACCTTTTTTCAATATTAAGTCCTTTATTTAAAAAAACAAATTGTTAATTAATAACTATTTTGTGTGGTATAACCATCTGCCTTACACCACATTTTCTGTAATTTTTTCTGTTTTTCACTGAATGTATCAACCAAATTTTACCACTAACATAAAGTTCAATGTGTCACCAGAAAACAGTCTCAGAATCACTTGGATAAATAAAGGCATTCCAAAGTTATTACCACATAAAGTGACACATGTCAGATTAGACAAATGGGCTCTGAGCCTTAAAGGGAATGTGTTGCCAGCAAAACATGTATTTTTTTTTTTTAGATAAACAATTAGTGCATAGGTGATTAAACATTGTTCTAATTTTTTTTATTTTTTTCACGAGTCAGGAAATATTATAAATTAGATTCTAATTTATAATATTTCCCATTGCTGGTCACTAAATGGAGCCATTCCCAAAATTGCAGCATTGCATGTGGTAAAGCAACCACATTGCTTTTTGCTGCAAAATTGGGAAAAACTCACTCGCTCTAGTGAGCTCTCAGAATCCCCCCCCCCTTTATCCTGGCTAGTGCCGGGAGAAATGAGGGGTTTGAACGGTCTAACCTCCTACACTGTGTGTCACCATTTTTTGCGCTAACACACAGTGTAGTAGGTTTACATACAGTAGTAAACACACACTAAAACACGTACATACACAGAAATCACTTACCTGCTCCAGTCGCCGCCGCTCCCTCCGGTCCGTCCTCTCCGTCTGCTGCCGCTGCTCCATGTGCACAAGTCCGGAAGCCGCGACCGGAACTAGTAATCTTACTGTCCGGCCGCGACTTCCGGTCCACAGTAAAATGGCGCCGGACGGCGCGCATTTCAACTTGGACTGTGTGGGAGCGGCGCATGCGCCGTTCACACAGACGGCGTACACCATAGTGACTGCGAACGGGCCCCGTTCGCAGTCCCTATGGGACTGGAGCTGCCGTATATTACATGTCTGTATGTGTCGTTAATCGGCACATACAGAAATGGAGTAAAAAATGGCAGCCCCCATAGGGAAGAAAAAGTGTAAAAATAAAAAAAAAGTGAAACACAAACACACAAATAAATATAAAAGTTTTTAATAAAAGACTAAAATCAAACTGATGTTAGAAATTTTTTTTTTGGTGACACTGTTCCTTTAAGGCCCAACCTAGGCTTCGTCATTAAGGGGTTAAGTCCTGTAAATTGTGAGTAGGGGTCTCCATGGATTGGATTTGTTTTTCCAGCACATCTCACAGATGATCGATTGAATTAAGAATATGGAGGCCAGGTCAACACCTTGAACTCTTTGTCATGTTCCTCACATCAGTCCTGAACGATTTTTGCAGTGTGGCGGGGGCATTATCCTGCTGTAAGACAGCACTGGCATTAGAGAATACCTTTACCATGAAGAGGTGGATTTGTCTGTAGCAATGTTTAGGTAGGTGGTCTGTGTCAGAAAACAGCATGGGAATATCAAAATAACCACCATAAGTTCCCCATAGAAAATTGTGCCATAATCTGTCAAATCAGATGAAATTCTAGTGTTGGGTCCCAGTGACTCCAACTGAGGGGCTTGCATTTATAAAAAAAAAAAAATCATTATTAGTTTTTAGCATTGGATAAAGCAAAGGAAAAACAACAGGAACCTCTCAGAGGAACCTCTCAGAGAGCGGCGCTGTGCTCCGTATACTGCAGGAGCAGTAGTACAGCGAGTACATAGAGTACAGCGGGGCCGATCACATGACGAAGAGTCGTGTCGTCACCAAAGAAGACTGTACAACTAGACTTCCGGTTCCTCATCAGCGCTATACAAATCTATGAAAATCTCAGAAACAGCACCAAGGGGGACGGGAATGTATATTAGCGAGTTTACTCACATGTAGCATCTACGGCCGTGGGCCGTCGGTTCCACTCACCTCCTGACGCCCACAGCCATGGATCTGTGAGTGCTGGTCCCCATCTCACTTCCGCTCCGGTCCACCAGGGTGACGAATGGAAGACGGCATTTAACACCCGTGACGGGCACTATGAATACGTAGTGATGCCCTTCGGACTGTGTAACGCTCCTGCAGTGTTTCAGGAACTCGTTAATGATATCTTCCGAGATCTCCTCTATATCTGTGTTGTTGTTTATCTCGATGATATTTTGATTTTCTCCCCAGATCCGACGACTCATCGGAGGCATGTCCGTCAAGTTCTACTACGATTAAGGGAGAATCATTTATAGCCAAGCTGGAGAAGTGCGTCTTTGAGAGGAGTTCTCTGCACTTCCTGGGCTACATCATATCGGATCAAGGTCTCAAGATGGATCCTGAGAAAGTGAGAGCTGTCCTGGAGTGGCCACGTCCTCAAGGTCTGAGGTCCATACAGCGTTTCCTGGGATTTGCCAATTTCTACCGGCAGTTTATCCCAAACGTCTCATCACTGACATCTCCTATTTCCAGCCTTACCAAGAACGGTGTGAACGCCAAGGTGTGGACCCCAGAGGCAGAGTCCACATTTTTTAGTCTCAAAAAAGCCTTTACTTCTGCCTCGATCCTCTATCATCCTGACGTATATATACAGTTTTCTTTGGAGGTGGACGCCTCTTATGTTGGTGCAGGCGCACTTCTGTTCTAGAGGAGCCCCAAAGGAAAGGCAGTAGTATGTGGCTACTACTCAAGACTTTTTTCTTCTGCAGAGCGCATTTACTCTGCTGGGGATCAGAATCTACTGGCCATCAAATTGGCTCTGGAGAAGTGGAGACATCTGCTGGAGGGCGCAGCTCACCCCATCCTAATCTACACGACCACATGAACCTCACCTACCTTCAGTCCGCTCAACGACTAAATCCCTGTCAAGCCAGGTGGCCGCTGTTCTTCACCCGTTTACAATTTGTGCTCCACTACCGTCCCGCTGACAAGAATGTGAGGGCCGATGCCCTGTCCAGGTCATTTGAAACGAATAACACGGTGGAGTCTCTTCAAACTATCATAGACCCGTCCTGCATTATCACTGCCAATCCTTTGCAGGTTAGAGACATCCCTCCGGGGAGGACTTTTGTTCGATTAGCAGGCAGGAGAAGAATTCTCCGATGGGGACACAGTTCTAAACTGGCTGGGCACCCTGGTGTTCGTAAAACCCGAGACCTGATTGCTCGTCACTTTTGGTGGCCCACGCTGCCCAAGGATGTTGTGGACTTTGTCTCTTCTTGCACGGTGTGTGCTTCTAACAAGGTTACTAACTCCAAGCCTGCCGGCCTCCATCAACCTGTGCCTATACCCAATGCCACCTTGCAGCACATTGTGATGGACTTTGTCACTGACCTTCCTCCCTCAGCAGGATGCAACACTGTCTGGGTGGTGGTGGACCGGTTCTCGAAGATGGCACAATTTATCCCGCTGACCGGCCTACCTTCTGTTCCCCGAATGGCGAATCTCTTCATCCAGCACATCTACCGCTTGCATGGCTTGCCATTCACATTGTGTCCAATCGGGGGTTTCAGTTTACCTCGAGGATCTGGGCTCTCTGTAAACTCCTGGATGTGATATTGGACTTTTCCACAGCCTATCACCCCCGGTCCAATGGGCAAGTCGAGAGGATCAACCAGATCATGGAGAATTATCTCCGTCACTTCATTTCCTTACAGCATGATAACTGGGTACAGCTTCTTCCATGGGCCGAGTTCTCGTACAACAACCACACAAGCGAGTCCACCACTTCCACTCCGTTTTACATTGTATACGGTCAACATCCTAGAGTCCCTCTTCCAGTGTCTACTACTTCTCAGGTACTCGCTGCTGACTCTGCATTTGGGGACTTCCTGTAAATTTGGCAACAGATCCGGGCATGAAGCGAAAAGCGGATGCAAGAAGAGAGCCGCCGCAGTATCTTCCAGGTACCAAAGTCTGGTTGTCCTCATGGAACATTCGTTTGAGGGTGCCTTCATACAAGTTTGCTCCCAGGTTTCTCGGTCCTTTTGAGATTCGGCAACAGATTAACCCTGTCTCCTATAAACTGCGGCTGCCTCCTACCCTCAGAATCCCCAACTCCTTTCATGTGTCCCTCCTGAAACCAGTGGTCCTGAACTGCTACAGCAAGACTTCCTGTTCCACAACTGCTCCCAGCGGTTCTTCTGATGTGTTTGAGGTGAGGGAGATCCTGGACTGCAAGAGGGTAGGAGGAAGGACTTTCTATTTGGTGGACTGGAGAGGCTTTAGTCCTGAGTAGAGGTCCTGGGAGCCGGAGGAGAACCTTGATGCCTCTGCTCTTGTTAAGAAGTTCCTCTTGCTCTAGTCCCAAGAAGAGGGGGCGTAAGAGGGGGGAATACTGTAGCGTCCAGGGCCATCGGGTCCACTCACCTGACGCCCGCAGCCATGGATCTGTGAGCGCTGGTTCCCATCTCCTTCCCAGGAGACGCCAGCGCTCACTTCTGCTACGATCTGCTCTGTCCCGTAGGGTGCGCGCGCACGCTCGTGCCCTCTCTTAAAGGGCCAGCTCACGCACATGTAGGAAATCACCATCATCAACACACATGATTTCCTGGACTATAAGAAGGGCCCAACCCATCTGATCCTTGCCTGAGCATTGTTAGTATACCCCAAGTCTGTCTTTCACTTCAGAGACTGTGCACGCGTGATCGGGTGCACACAGCTCTATGCCCTGGCTGTTGCTAACAGCCATGGGCACTGGGCAGAATGTCAGGGGTCAATCTTTTGGCCCCTGAACATGTGATCGCTGTGACAACCAATCACAGCGATCACATGCATTTCTGCATAGAAAACAGTGTGCACTCGATCGCGTGCACACAGCCCTGTGCCCACGCTCTTACCAACAGCTCTGGGCACTGGGCAGAGTATCCGGGACCAATCTGATGGTCCCTGAACATGTGGTCACTGTGAAAACCTATCACAGCGACCACATTTGTTTTATTTTGACTTTTCTGGCAGTAAATCTCCTGCCTCTTTTCTTCTCCTCAAACATTGTTTCAGTTTGAGGAGAAGAAGAGACTCGGGAGAATTGCTGCCAGAAGAATACTGTGAAAAAAAAATACAGTTACACTCATAAAACATTCTCTGTATAGATAGATTTCTATCTATCTATACAATCTATCTATCCATCTATCTTTTTTTCTATCTACCTTTCTTTTATTCTATTAGAATAGGCAGGTAGGGAGTATATAATTATATATATATCCACATATATATAATATATATAGCAATAGCGGTTTATTTTTTGTTAGCGGTAGTGTAGATATATATAGCAGTTAGTTTGTGTGTTTTATAAAAAAAATAAAAAAAAATTTGTTTAGTTAGTGTTAGTGTTAGTTACGTTATTCGTTATGGCGAGGAAGTTGTTTAGCGCCGAGGAGGCATACGCCATGCTGTGGTCTGAGTCGGAGACCGCATCAGAGATGGCGTCCGAGATGGAACCTGTTTTAGGTAGTGACGATGACAGCGTCACTTCAGGTTCATCTTCAGGGGACGTTGTCCCTGATGCAGTTGAAACTGCAGAACATGAAAGCGCAGGGCCAAGTAGCGCTAAGTCAGATTGTCCACGAAACAAATTTATATGCCACTCAATATATAAGGCAGATTTATTTTTTTCTATCTATCTATACAATCTATCTATCTATCTATCTATCTATCTATCTATCTATCTATCTAATCTATCTATCTAATCTATCTATCTAATCTATCTATCTAATCTATCTATCTAATCTATCTATCTAATCTATCTATCTATCTATCTATCTATCTATCCATCTATCTTTTTTTCTATCTATCTATCTACCTTTCTTTCTTTTATTCTATTAGAATAGGCAGGTAGGGAGTATATAATTATATATATATATCCACATATATATAATATATATAGCAATAGCGGTTTATTTTTTGTTAGCGGTAGTGTAGATATATATAGCAGTTAGTTTGTGTGTTTTATAAAAAAAATAAAAAATAATTTGTTTAGTTAGTGTTAGTGTTAGTTACGTTATGGCGAGGAAGTTGTTTAGCGCCGAGGAGGCATACGCCATGCTGTGGTCTGAGTCGGAGACCGCATCAGAGATGGCGTCCGAGATGGAACCTGTTTTAGGCAGTGACGATGACAGCGTCACTTCAGGTTCATCTTCAGGGGACGTTGTCCCTGATGCAGTTGAAACTGCAGAACATGAAAGCGCAGGGCCAAGTAGCGCTGTAGCACGGGACAGCCTGGTCCCTTCAGTCCAGGCTCTTGTATGGGCACCTGCCCCATCTTTTGGGCCTAGAATCCATGGATTTACTGCCACTCCTGGCATAACCGTGGACAATACAAATTTTGTCCAAATGGATTACTTCCATTTATTTATAACGGACGACATCCTAAATCAGATTGTCCACGAAACAAATTTATATGCCACTCAATATATAAGCCAGAAACCTTCATCCACCCATTCCAGAGATTGGACGCCAACCAATTTGCAGGAATTAAAAAAATTTTTTGGGGCTCACCCTAAATATGGGTATTGTCAAAAAGCCCTCCATTAGGTCTTACTGGTCAACAAGACCCGCCCAAGCCACCCCAGTGTATTCTGCAGTAATGCCCAGGTCTCGTTATGAGACAATAATGAGGTTCCTCCACTTCAATGACAACGCACAGGCCCCCCCAAGTACCGATGCAAACCGGGATCGGTTGTTCAAAATAAGACCGCTAATAAATTCCCTGAATAATTTATTTCTGCAACTCTACACCCCTGAGCAGAATGTAAGTGTGGACGAATCCCTCCTCAACTTTCATGGCAGACTTAGCTTTCGCCAATATCTACCTTCCAAAAGGGCAAGATATGGCGTTAAGCTCTACAAACTGTGTGAAAGCAGGTCAGGATATACCACCGCCTTCAGGATTTATGAAGGGCGGGACCGCACAATAAATGTTCCTGGATGCCCCCCTGATCTTTCCACCAGCAGTAAGATCGTGTGGGAGATAATGCAGCCTCTGCTTCACAAGGGGTACCACCTGTACTGCGACAATTTTTATTCCAGTGTGCCCGTTTAGGCATTTGCATGCTGCAAGGACTGGGGCATGTGGTACCATGCGCAAAAACAGAATTGGTTTTCCACAGCAATTAGTGGGGAAGCGCATGGTAAAGGGGGACTCCTGTGCTTATGCATCCGAGGAATTGCTGGCGGTCAAGTTCAGGGATCGCAAAGACGTGTATGTGCTAAGCACGATTCATACCGCAGGAACAGTGGCAGTGAGGGAAAGAGGGGCAACATCGGACAAGCACAAACCAGTGAGCGTGTCCGAATATAACAAGTACATGGGGGGGGTGGATTTAAGCGACCAGGTTTTACAGCCCTATTTAGTAAAACGCAAAACTAAAACCTGGTACAAAAAAGTGGCCATTTATCTGTTACAGGTGGCAAATCCACAACTCATCTGCGCTCTACAAAAAAAACAGAGGCAGAGACACATACCTGGATTTCCAGGAGAAAATTATTGAAGGCCTCATTTTTGATGTTCAGGACACCCGAGAATGCCCCCAGTCTGAGGATGTCACGCGACTGACTGAAAGACACTTCATCAGTCGGATTCCCCCAACAGCAACCAGAAGCAACCCCCAGAAAAAGTGCCGCGTCTGCAGAAAAGACGGGCACCGCAAAGATTCCCGATATTTCTGTCCCTCATGTCCCTCACAACCAGGCCTGTGCATTGAGCCATGTTTTAAAAAATACCACACTGTTCTGAATTATTAGATTTTAGTTAATTCGTTGAAAATATATTTGCCCTACATTACGTTTTTATTTGTCCCCTGATTTTACTCCAAGGGTGGGGGAGGGAATGGGTGGGGGGTGGATGTCATGTTTGATGTTCTCTAAAGTTCATCTGTTGGAGAGCTCCATGCGCATAAACCTGCAATTTCTTATTTTAGAAAACCCCAAAAAATAAATTCCCATTATACCCCTAGATGAATATTTTGGGATTTCTGCTTCAAGAGCAGATATTTTGGACGTGTTATAGAAACTCTGTTGAGTTTTGTAAAACCAGCTTTGAAAAAAAGCGATTTGTGAAATAATCTTCTTCTATCGTCCGCCCTCCTACATCTCTATGTGATAATAAGGCCCACATATTTGGTATCCCCATGCACGGGAGAAGTGGCAGAATGTGAAAGGAGATGAATTTTGGCCGTGGTCTATGCCGTGTGTGAAAAATGCTGGTATAAACTGACGCATTTGCTAAATTCTTGCATTTTTTTCCAATTTTGCCCACTTTAGAGAAAGAAATAAAAATGATATATACTGACAAATGCCACTAAAACAAAGCCCTATCTGTCCTTTAAGAGTGTAAAATTCAAAGATGAACTTTATTCACCTGCAGAGTTATAGTCATCTAAAGAAGCGCATAGCAAAATTGTCAAATTTGCTCTGGTCATTTAGCTGTAAAACAGCCTAGTCCTTAACCGGTTAAAGGTCTGTGTCCATACATACTGACAGTTTCCAATCATCGCTGACAGTATAAGACTGTGTTAGAACATGTCACGATCTGTGGGTATGTGGACCCGCTATGCCGCACCGCCATAGTGGAGTTGTAGCTGGCCAAACAACAGTTTACCAAGTCTATACAAAATCCAAGCCAGGGGAACCTGCAATAATCACCTATTGGTACATTCAGGAAAGTTTATGTCAACCTATATGTATAGTTATAGAATCGTAAACCATAAAGGGACAAAAACATATATAAAGCAAGTATATCTTGGTGTATTGACCCCGATATTTGAGCAAGAAACACCTACAAGGTATGGGGTACAATTAACACACAGTAGTCTCATATAGAAAAATACAATCTTTATTCAGAATACATAAACAATAAAAATGAGTCATGCAAAGCATGAACAGGACGTCCCTCTGTGCAGAGAGCAAAATGTAAGCACTTGGTAACCGGCATGGGTATTGAGAGATACAATCCAACACTCAAAGTACTGGATGTCAGGCGCACATGTCACAATGATCCAGCTGATCAGCATGTGAACGGCAGTACAGCAATCATATATATGCAGGTGACTGGGTATAATGGTCAGTGCGTAGTAACAGAACATAGACAAGCAAGATCAAGAGATGAGTAAACAAGTAACCTACCCATGTGGCTCACTTAGCACAACCAGAGACGTCACATCCCACGCGCGTTTTGGTGAAATGCCTTCGTCCGGGGGTGGCGTCTCTCCAGTGGGACCCTCCATTTACATGCACAGCATCCAATCAGGCATGATAGGGGCGTTACTCATCCAGGCAATGTGTTAGCTCGTACTGGCGTCATGCGCCAGGTCTAAAGATGGCCGACGGCACACTCCTGGCCACGCGTCATCCAGGCGGGCGGGGGATCGACGACGGCTGACGTCGCGAAACCCCGCCCACCGGGATATAGACGCACGAGCCACGAGATAGCCCAGTCACTCCCCCTGGCGTAAGCGCACAGCTGTACATGCCTGGATATATAGGTGGGTATGGATACAGATTAGCCTGACTGGACGATGTCGCAACAAAAGACATAGTATAGATTTATACATTGGATGAAGTACCAAACTGACAGTATGGCGATGGCGTTATGAACTATAATTCTATCATCGATCATGGTTATATGTCAAGCACATCATTGAGAAATAAATGCATACAAATAAATAGATTAAAAATATATTTATATTATGTATGATGGTGATATGAAATAAAGTGACCCGAAATTGATAAAACATTATATGTTGTATGTTTTTATGTGTGATAAAAAAGTGAGCAGAACCTATGTATAAAATTGGTTATGTGAATTCATATAGTATAAGTGTACACAAAACTATGTATATACAAAAAATATAAATATATATCATGAAAAATAAAAAATCTATATATATTAAGTGACATGTATAGATATGCATATTTAGACATATAAATAAATATGCAAGTGCAAAAACGAATAAAAATATAAATAGAAGAGAAATGACATTAGTGAAGAAAAAAGTATACGTACATGGTACAGAAACATATTCCAAACATGACTGTGTGTGTGAATAAAAGGTGAAAAGCGTGTAACCAATGTGGAAACAAAGAATAATAGAAATATATACAACAGATGCATAAAATATATGCATGTATAAGCTATATATAATAAAAATGGTCATAAAATACATTTAGTGCATTTAATCAAATAAATGTATATTTCTATGCAATCATATAACCAAAATGGATCAATATGCATATTATTGTTATATGAGTCATTATTCGCTATATTAGCCACATGTCTTCATAGAAATATTCGTACTTCCGAGGTCACCCAATAAAGTAGCGACACAACTATCTGTAGAGAAACTGAAAATGGAGGGCAAATTAATAACAATACAAATTAAAATAAAATATATACAACGTACATTTATGTTATAAAGAGCGACCCACTGGAGGTCAATGGTCAGAGAAATGGAGCAAAATTCACATTTTCATTTAGTCCAAGTGGACGCAGAGTCCCCAGAGTCCAGATCCACTTTGATTCACACTGAGCCAGTTTTTTTGATATATCGCCTTTACGAATATTTGGTTCGATGCAATCAATGCCCCTAACTTTAAATTTCGTCGGGTCACATGCATGGTGTGTCTTAAAGTGTCTGGCTACAGCTTTTAAAGTTTCTAATGTTTCAATGGCCCCCGCTCCCATGATGTCTCTTACATGTTCTCTAACCCGGATCTTAAATTCTCTGGAGGTGAGACCAATATATATTTTGGGGCATGGGCTTGTAGCATAGTAAACTACTGCTTTTGTTGAACACGAAATTGAATGCGTAATGGTAAAGGTTTTCTTACCTGCTGAATCAGAAAAAGAGGTCGCCCTCTCAATGTTGGGGCACGCAACACAACTTCCACATGCTCTACAGCCCCATTTTGGGCCCCTAGTACCAAATGGGAACTTCAAGTCATTACGTTGATAGTAGCTCTTGACAAGATAGTCTTTGAGGTTTTGTGATCGTCTCGCAGAGATACTTGGGTACTTGGTGATATATTTTTCTATTGTGGGGTCTGTGAGTAAAATGGGCCAAAATTGTTTAATTATTCCCTTCATTTGAAACCAGCGTGATTGGTAGTTTGTTGTAAATCTTACCTGTACTTCAGACTGGCTTTTCGGTTTAGGGAATAAAAGATTCTCTCTCGGAGTACTTTTGGCACGATAGTACGCTTTTTTGATCGATCTTTTGCTATATCCGCAGGCCAGAAAACGATTAGTGAGGTCATAGGCTTGTTTTTGAAAGACCTCTATAGAGAAACAAATCCTTCTGATCCTGAAGAATTGGCCTGTTGGTACTGCCCGTATAGTCTGTTTGGGGTGAGAAGAAGAAGCATGAAGAAAAGAGTTTACCGCAGTGGTTTTACGGAATACATCAGTTTGGAGGAAACCATTAGAGTCCAGTAATAGTTTAATGTCCAAAAATTCTGCTTGATGTTTATCAGAATGATAGGTTAACTTGATATTGAAGTCATTTTTGTTCAAGTCATGTATAAAAGTCGCAAGTGATGCCGGCGTATCTTTCCAGATGAGCAGGATGTCATCAATGTACCGGGCCCAAAATATGACCTGGTCCATTGAGACACCCTGCCCACCCTGGAAAAGATCCCTCTCCCACAGCCCGAGGAACAAATTGGCATATGAGGGTGCACAGGCCGCCCCCATTGCCGTTCCCTGGAGCTATAGGTAGAAAGACCCGTTAAAAATGAAAAAGTTGTGAATAAGGGCGAATTCAAGTAAGGTAAGTATAAACTTAGAGAAATTCGTTTCCATGTTTCCTGTGTTGAGAAAGAATTCAGCTGCTTTGAGTCCGTCAGCATGACGTATACTGGTGTATAGCGACTCAACGTCGCAAGTGACTAACAACATATCATCCTCTATATTGATTCCATCAACCTTTTGCAGAAGATCTGCTGTGTCTCGTACGTATGATCGTAAGCACTCGACAAATCCCTTTAAATTATAGTCAATAAATTTACAGTTTTTTTCTGTCATATTACCCCTACCTGATATGATGGGCCTTCCTGGAGGAATCTTAGAGTCTTTATGGACTTTAGGTAGTAAGTAGAGGCTTTGGATTGTCGGTTCAACTGGTGTAAGTGCTTCGTAAAGCTCCTTTGTGATGGTTTTTGTCAAATAGGGCTTTATTCAATACTTTTAGAGTAAATACAGATAGACCTACAAAATTATTATATACCCCAGACCTCCCTAAACAAAAACAGACCCCTAAATAAATACAGACCCCAGATCAGACCCCTAAATAAATGCAGACCCCAGACCAGACCCCTAAATAAATACAGACCCCAGACCGAACCACTAAATAAATACAGACCCAAGACTAGACCCCTAAATAAATGCAGACCCCAGACCAGACACCTAAATAAATACAGACCCAAGACTAGACCCCTAAATGAATACAGACCCCAGATCAGACCACTAAATAATTACAGACACCAGACCCCTAAATAAACACAGACCCAGGCTAGACCCCTAAATAAATTGAGACCCCAGACCAGACCCCTAAATCAATGCAGACCACAGACCAGACCACTAAATAATTACAGACCCCAGAACAAACTCCTAAATGAATTCAGACTACAGACCGGACCCCTAAATAAATACAGACCCCAGACTGGACCCCTAAATAAATGCAGAGCCCTGACTAGACCTCTAAATAAATACAGACCCCAGACTGGACCCCTAAATAAATGCAGACCCCTGACTAGACCTCTAAATAAATGCAGACCCCAGACTAGACCCCTAAATAAATACAGACCCCAGACCAGTTCGCTAAATAAATACAGACCACAGTCTAGACCCCTAAATAAATACAGACCCCAGACCAGACTCCTAAATAAATACAGACCCCAGACTAGACCCCTAAATCAATGGAGACCCCAGACCAGACACCTAAATCAATGTAGACCACAGACCAGACCACTAAATAATTACAGACCCCAGACCATACCCCTAAATGAATTCAGACTACAGACCTAACCCCTAAATAAATACAGACCCCAGACTGGACCCCTAAATAAATACAGACCCCCAGACTAGACCTCTAAATAAATGCAGACCCCAGACTAGACCCCTAAATAAATACAGACCCCAGACTAGACCCCTAAATAAATAAATACAGACCCCAGACTAGACCCCTAAATTAATACAGACCCCAGACTAGACCCCTTAATAAATACAGACCCCCTAAATATAAACCCAGATTCTCTATTTGTTTGGAGTCTTACTGGTGTTTCCGTTTATAATGTGGGGGTACATGTAAGCTGGGCGTATACACAGAAGCTGTGCCTGGCAGATCCTTTACAGTGGGGTACATGTAAGCTGGGCAGAGTACATCAGGGGCATAGTCAGGGGGTATAATAATGGGGTAAAAAAAACAATAAAATAATCCATAGATGTGTGTTACGCTGTGACACAATCCTTTCTGCACAGGCCGGAGTCGCACTGATATATGGCGTCCTTTCTTATCCCCCTTTTGGTCCACACTCCGCACCTTTGCAGTTTGGGGAATTTTGCTGTGAAGTGTTGTCCTGGTATAATACGGGCACCCTCGCTTCCAGCAGATATGTTTGGGCTCTCCCCTTCCTGGTTCCCTAATTTTAGGTCCTTGATAAATCGCCTCTAAGAAATGTTCCCCTCGGGCACAACTGCATATTTTTTTATTTCCTGACTTATTGGAGCCTTAACTAATTTTATTTTTTCATAGACGTAGCGGTATGAGGGCTGGTTTGTTGTGGGACGAGCTGTAGCGATTATTGGTACCATTTTGGGGTACATGCGACTTTTTGATCACCTTTTATCCTATTTTTGGGAGGCCAGGTAAACAAAAAAACGCAATTCTGGCACAGCTTTTTTAGTTTTTTTTATACAGTGTTCACCACGCATTATAAACTACATGTTACCTTTATTCTGCGGGTCAGTACGATTCCGGCGATACCTCATTTATAGAACTTTTTTATGTTTTACAACTTTTTGCACAATAAAATTACTTTTGTAAAAAGAATGTAATTTTTTCTGTCGCCAAGTTGTGAGAACCATAACGTTTTAATTTTTTTGTCGCCGGAGCTGTATCAGGGCTTGTTTTTTTCGGGACGAGCTATAGTTTTTATAGGTACCATTTTTGGATACGTGCGACTTTTTGATCACTTTTTATTCCAATATTTGTAGGGCAAAGTGACCAAAAAACAGAAACTCAGGTATAGTTTTTTACGGGTTTTTTTACGCTGTTCACCGCGTGCAATAAATAATATAATATTTTGATACCTCAGGTCGTTACGGTCGCGGCGATGCCAAATACGTATGGTTTATTTATTTTTTTCAATAATAAAGGACTTGATAAGAGAAAAAGGGCAATTGTGTTTTATTTTATTACTTGAAACTTTTATTGTTTTCAAACTTTTATTTTTTTCACTTTCTTTTACACTTTTTTATACTTTCTTTTACACTTTTTTCACGTTCCACTAGGGGACTTGAAGTTCCAACTGTCTGATGTTTCTTCTAATACATTGAACTACCTACGTAGTGCAATGTATTAGACAGCAAGCCGATTAGGCTTCCCCTTCTGGCGGGGCCTAATCGGCTTCCGTAATGGCAGAGCAGGGGGATACCAAATTTATATAGTTTTATTTTTTACTAAATAATTTGTTTTTGTGATGCTGCATTCGAAGATGAACTGCATAGTTTTTCAATGCAACAGCACTTCATAGGGCAGGAAGGGGTTAAAACCCACTCTGAAGCCCCCCTTCAAGATACATTTCAACTAATCTGGTCCCCATGGCAGAAATCTGTCTTTCCATCTGGCACCTCCAGCAGACTCCTTTCAGTCTAGTTTGATTTCTTTTACCTCTGAGTTCCTCTTTTTCCCTTTTTTTAATTTCTTCTTTCCCTCTCCCCTTCTTCTCCTTCTCCCCCCACTTTTTTTGAACTATTTCTAACAGGAGCTGTGCACGATTAGAAAAATATGGCTGCTTTCTTCCAAATACAGCACCACACCTATCCACAGGTTGTATCTGGTATTGCAGGTTAGCTCCATTGAAGTGAATGGTAATGAGCTGTAGTACCACACACAACCTATGGACAGGTGTGGTGCTGGTGTTTGGAGAAAGCAGACAAGTTATCTTATCCTGGACAACCCTTTGTCATGGATAGTTCTTGTGCGGAGATGCTCCCTGCATTATCCCTTTTCCTTTATGGCCGCTGATATGTTCTATTCAGCTTTATGGCCTCTGTGGTAAGTACACTGCCAGTCATTAAAGGGTTAACACTTCAGACCACTGTGGGTGACGTCACAATGTATGAGTTGTGCAGTGGTAATAAATTCCTGTAGTAATGATGATGAAGGTGCTGATGTCATAAATACAAATGTTTATGACATAAAGAAGATTCCATGTTAGAAGGTTTTACTGCCACGTTCAGCGCCATATTGGATGGGACTGAGGACCTTGAGCTTGACTTCCCCACCAATACCGACCTGATGTAATTTGGAGGTTCTAGCAGGGAAACCCTTCACCCCAGACCACTTCTTCATCACAGTGATGCCATCCTCTTCATACGGGTTGTCTGTAATAGAGGGGGGTTTCCAGCAGGAGATCCCCCTCTATTAGCCAGAGCGGAGACAGGTGCTACAAGGAGGCATCTGGAGGACCCGTCTCATCCGTGGATCACCCATTCATTTTAATGGGTGCCCAGGAAGAGAGACATCCGCCTAGCCAACCAGATCAGCCGATTTATGTGTTTTATGTCGTTCGTTCATTGTATTGTCTTTCCTTGAAAATCTGAGAAAACGTACAAATTCTGTTACAAATGATATTTTGGCACCTTCTAAGCCCAGAGGAAGGGCAATCCTCCAGCCATGGTTTCCCTAGAGGCAGTGGCGGACACAGACTGCAAAAGGCCCCTGTGCAGATAATGTGCCAGGGCCCCCCCGCCCCCCCCCCCAATACCGACAAAGTTACCTAAACATATATATGCATATAAAAATAAACCTTACTAATAAAAATTATGAAGGAAGATTTATATTGTACATTTTATTACCAGTTTAGAACACAAGTAACACATTTTTTTCCGGGTTAAATTCTTATCTAAACTAAGTCCCTAAATGTGGGCAAAGAAAATGAAAAACCTATACTCACCTCCTCCGGCGCCTCCGTTCCCCCTCCGCAGCCCCTATCCCTTTCTGTGTTTACAAAGCTGCTGTGGTGACGCGCGGTCGATGGCACATGACCGCTGCAGCCAATCAATGCCCTCAACAGCGATTTGCTGTGGAACTACTGTCCTCAGCAGCACACCAATGAGGAGTTATTGGCAGCAGCGGTCACGTGCCATCGGCAGCGCGTCACCAGTGCAGCCTTGTACACTTGTAACACAGACCGAGACAGGAGGATGGGGGCTGCGGCGGGTGAACGGAGGCGAGGGAGGAGGTGAGTATAGTTTTTTTATTTTCTTTGCCCACATTTAGAGACTTAGGTTAAATTGAATCATTGAATATAACACAAAGCACTCATGCAACTGAGATGCAATAATTTAGATGATCTTATCATGCTTAGCTTACTGCACTGTTACCTATCAAGCAGGACTGAATCTCAAGATATCTACAGAGGGGGCTGTATGGCGTTATCTACAGGGGGGACTGTATGGCGCTATCAACAGAGGGGGCTGTATGGCGTTATCTACAGGGGGGACTGTATGGCGCTATCTACAGAGGGGTCTGTATGGCGCTATCTACAGGGGGGTCTGTATGGCGCTATCTACAGGGGGGACTGTATGGCGCTATCTACAGGGGGGACTGTATGGCGCTATCTACAGGGGGGACTGTATGGCGCTATCTACAGGGGGGACTGTATGGCGCTATCTACAGGGGGGACTGTATGGCGCTATCTACAGGGGGGACTGTATGGCGCTATCTACAGGGGGGACTGTATGGCGCTATCTACAGAGGGGGCTGTATGGCGTTATCTACAGGGGGGCTGTATGGCGTTATCTACAGGGGGCTGTATGGTGTTATCTACAGGGGGGACTTTATGGCGTTATCTACAGTGGGGTCTGTATGGCGTTATCTACAGGGGTTCTGTATGGCGTTCCCTACAGGGGGGGTCTGTAGGGAAAGTCATACAGCCCCCCCCTGTAGGGAACGCCATACAGACCCCCCTTTAGGGAACGCCATACAGACCCCCCTGTAGGGAACGCTATACAGCCCCCCCTGTAGGGAACGCTATACAGCCCCCCCTGTAGGGAACGCCTTACAGCCCCCCCCTGTAGGGAACGCTATACAGCCCCCCCCCCTGTAGGGAACGCCATACACCCCCAATCACTCAAAAAAATGCGACCTACAGTGTGAAAAGACAAAAGACATGTATCCCCTATCCACAGGATAGGGGATACATGTGTGATCGCTGGCATTGATAGGGAGAGCGGGGGACCGAAAGTCCCCCGAAGTTCTCCATCACTCACCTCTGACTTCCGGTGTCTGCGCAGCTCAAGTGTGACCGGCGCTCCATTCATTTCTACGGAGCTGCCGACACAGACCCCGGAAGTCCGAGGTTTGTGATGGAGAACTTCAGGGGACTTTCGGTCCCCCGTTCTCCCTATCAATGCCAGCGATCACACACGTATCCCCTATCCTGTGGATAGGGGATACATGTCTTATGTTTAATGGCAGAGCGGGGAGATACTCCCTGCTCTGCCGTAGTGTTCCGTGGCATCGCGCTGTAGCAGCCATAGCGGCAGCTAGCGGAGATTCCGGCCAAGGTGGGGGCCCGTGCCGGCAGGTGACGCGGGCCCCCTCATGCCGCGGCCCCGTAGCAGCCGCTACGGCTGCTATAGCAGTAGTTACGCCCCTGTGTTAGGGGGAGTTCACACTGAGGTTTTTTTCGCGAAAAACGTCAGAAAGTGCCTCCCATTGAAATCCATGAAATTTTTCCTGCGAGCAGTAAAAACCGCATGCGGGAAAAAGAAGCGCAATGCCCTTTCTTCGGGCGTTTCTGTCTCTGACTTCCCATTGACAACAATGGCAGGCAGAAAATGCGTTTTTTGCTGCGTTTCCCTGCCCACGGCCCGATGGCCGAAAAACGCCACAAAAAAACGCAATGAAAAACGCGGGAAGTGTTCTACCGGCAGGTCAAAATATGCCTCAAAATTCCGGAAGGAATTATGAGGCAGATTTTTCTACATAAAAACTTCTCCCTTCTGACATGAACTTTTTAACTTCATCTACCTGTCCTCTGCAGTCTGCACGTCCTCCACTCGTCCTGTGTCTGTCCTCCGCTCATCCTATGAGTTCTCCGGCAGTCCTGACTGTACTGTCCAGCCGCCCGAAGTCTTACGTCGCACCGCCCCCTGTCCTCTCCCCTGCCTGAGCGCTCCTCCTACCACCAGCATCGCCGTCCTGTCCTATTCATCTGTGCCAGATTGGCAGTGCAGTGTAGCGGCTATCACCGGGCCCGGGCACCCGCCCCCTCCCTCCCGATTGGTAGTGCAGTGTGGCGGCTATCACCGGGCCCCCGCCCCCTCCCTCCCCTCATGCCTAGTGTTGTGATGCTACTAGGCATGAGGGGGCCCGTGCCGCCAGGCCTGGTACATAAAATGTAATGTGCCTGTCAGGGCGACACGGGCCCCCCCATGCCGCGGGCCCCGTAGCAGCTGCTACGGCTGCTACTGTGGTAGTTACGCCACTGAACGGGCCCCCTTCCCACGCGGGGCCCTTGTGCAGCTGCACCGGCTGCACATGCGGTATGTCCGCCCCTGCCTAGAGGTTTCCCCCACAGGGGGTTTTTCCTTTCCTGCGTGCTGGAGGGTGACTCTTCGTGAGTGGGAGGTTTGCCATTTTGGGTTTGGTCATATAATATAATAAAAGTTTTGACCATTTAACACCCAATTATAATGTTTTGTGTCTTTATTTTGCATTCTTTGGTTTGGTGATTGGGATTCTGGGTCTATCACATATCACAAAATCATAAGGCCGGACATCTACTTCCCACACTGACATAGAATGGAGACAACAAGCGTTGCTGCACAATTAAGTGTACACATCCTTACATTAAGATATTGTATTACGGTCTGTAGCCTTTGGGGGGAATATATTAACCTTTCTACAACAGTTTACTAGCGTAGAAAATTCACAAAATGCGCAAATGTCTTTATGTATTTATACGAGAACATATATGGTAGGGCAGATAACTAAGAGTTCATTTGACAATGTGGTTGAAAAAGTGATCGTCGTGACTAGAGATTACCCCCAGTCTATAAATTAAATGCAGGGTTCACAGAAAAGCCGCAAAAGTAAATCCCTCATTCAGACCACCAGGGCTAAGGGATCCCAGACGGTGGATCCAACGTGCCTCCTCCTGTAGTAGCTTGCGGTCCAAGTTTCCTGCTTGCTCTGTTGAGCCAGTGATTGCTAGTGCCGTCCGTCTGTCAACAGAGGAGGAGGCTTGGCCCTCTACTCCTCTCATAATAGGTCATAGACTGATTGGAGACACGTGTGCAGAGACTTGCAGTGAATATATAATTAGGCTGACTCCGCCGCTCGCTGTCATTGGCCCCGATACCCCTGAAGACGCTACATCGTAGCGAAACATGTCGGGGGGGCTTCTACCATCATTTTAATAATTGTCCTATTGCAACTTTAGAATTTAACTATCAATTTACTGGATGGAGTGCTCTGTGGTTGTGGCACTTAACCCTTTCTAATACAGAGTTTCTACGTCTGGCACTATGCTGACAGTTGTCAGAAATGGACTTTAACTTTTAAACTCTATGTAGTCTGTTCTTTTCAAATCTAATAAAGACTTTTTTATTTGATTTTTCATAATAGTTGGAAAACAGGGCATCTTTTTGCCGGTAGGCAACCGCTTTTGAATTTAACTGTTTGACGCCCACCAACTATTGAGGTCCTGCTCCTTGTATTCATCACATCATAGTTACTCTCAGTGGGCGAGAACTTCCTGGAGAAGTAGGCACAGGTACGGAGAAGGGTGAGGGACCTGGTACCCTGGGACAAGACAGCACCCATTCCCACCTCGGAGGCATCAACCTCCACGATGAATGGCTCCATTTGGTTAGGCTGAATCAGCACTGGGGCAGAGATAAAGCACTTCTTAAGGATCTCAAAAGCCTGGACCACCTCCGGAAACCAGTGGAGGAGATCAGCACCTTTGCGAGTAAGAGGCTTAGCAATGACCGAGAAGTTACCAATAAATCTCCTGTAATAATTAGCAAACCCCTGGAAGCATTGTAACGCCTTTAGGGAGGCAGGTGGACCCGTTCAGCCACAGCCTGGATCTAGGCAGGGTCCATGCGGAATTCATGAGGAGTGAGGATTTGACCCAAAAATGGTATCTCCTGCACCCCAAATACACATTTTTCGGATTTAGCAAAGAGTTTGTTTTCCCGAAGGGCCTGGAGCACTTTCCTGACATGGTCAATGTGGGAGGACCAGTCCTTGGAAAACACAAGTATGTCATCAAGGTACACTACAAGAAATACCCCCAGGTAGTCTCTTAAAATCTAATTTATGAAATTCTGGAGGGCCGCAGGAGCATTACACAACCCAAAGGGCATCACGAGGTATTCGAAATGACCTTCCAGTCTTCCACTCATCCCCTGCTCTGATTCGGATAAGGTTATAAGCCCCCGAAGATCAAACTTCGAGAACCATTGGGCCCCCTGAACCTGATTGAAGAGATCAGGAATCAAAGGAAGGGGATACTGGTTCCTTACAGTGACCTTATTCAAGTTTCAGTAATCGATGCACGGCCTAAGACCACCATCCTTCTTCCCTACGTAGAAGAAGCCAGCACCTACCGGAGAAGTAGAGGGGTGAATCTAACCCTTGGCCAGGCTTTCCTGGATATATTCTCTCATGGCTTCACGTTCGGGACAAGAGAGACTAAATATCCTACCCTTAGGAAGCTTAGCTCCTGGTACCAAATAGATTGCACAATCGTATTCTCTATAAGGAGGTAACACTTCGGAGGCCTTTTTAGAAAAAACATCAGCGAAGTCCTGAATAAACTCAGGTAGAGTGTTCACCTCCTCAGGGAGCGAAATAAAATTAACAGAAAAACTGGACGTCATGCATTCATTACCCCATTTGGTAAGATCCCCAGTATTCCAGTTAAACGTGGGATTATGCAACTGCAACCAGGGAAGGCCTAAAACCAAATCGGACGATAATCCCTGCATCACCAACACAGAACACTGCTCCAAATGAATGAGCCCACAATGAGTTCAAAAACAGGGGTATGCTGCGTAAAAAACCCATTAGCAAGTGGAGTGGAGTCTATACCCACTTCCGGGACAGGTTTAGGCAAATCAATCAATGGCATAGCTAGAGACATAGCAAATTCCACAGACATAATATTAGCAGAAGACCCTGAATCCACGAAGGCACTGCCGGTAGCAGACCTACCACCATAAGAGACCTGAAAGGGAAGCAAGATCTTATTAGGTTTCATATTTACGGGAAATACCTGTGCGCCCAAGCGACCTCCCTGATGGTCACTTAGGCGCGGAAGTTTTCCGGCTGCTTATTCTTACGCCTAGGATAGTTGTTCACTTGATGCTTGTCATCCCCACAGTAGAAGCAGAGACCATTCTTCCTTCTGAGCTCTCTACGTTGTTGGGGAGACACGAAGGCCCCAAGTTGCATTGGTTCATCCGAGTTTTCCGTGGAAGAACGAAGCAATGGAACCTCGGGAGCCATCATGGGGGAGCCATAGGGGAAGGCACAAAAACGTTCAAGTCATCGTTCCCTGAGACGTCGGTCAAGACGTACCGCTAAAGCCATAACCTGATCTAGAGAGTCAGAAGAGGGATAGCTAACTAACAGGTCTTTCAGGGCGTTCGACAGACCCAATCTAAACAGGCACCTCAAGGCAGGGTCATTCCACCGAGAACCTACACACCACTTCCTAAAGTCAGAACAGTACTCCTCAACGGGTCTCTTACCCTGACGTAAGGTCACCAGCTGACTCTCGGCAAAGGCAGTCTTGTCAGTCTCGTCATAGATGAGCCCGAGAGCAGAAAAAAAAAGGTCAACAGAGGAAAGTTTAGGGGCGTCAGGAGCCAAGGAGAAGGCCCATTCTTGGGGGCTGTCCTGGAGCCGGGACATAATTATACCCACTCGCTGGCTCTCAGAACCTGAGGAGTGGGGCCTTAGACGGAAATAGAGCCTACAACTCTCCCGAAAGGAGAAAAAAAGTCTTCCGGTCCCCTGAAAACCGGTCAGACAACTTGAGGTGGGGTTCAAGAGGTGAGGTGGAGGGCACTACCTGGTTAGCATCACGCTGGTTGCACCTCTGAGCCAGGGCTTGGACCTGTAGGGAGAGAAACTGAATTTGCTGAGCCAGGGTCTCAATTGGGTCCATAGTTGTGTAGGAACCAAGGTAGAAAAGGTATATGGGCCTGTGATTATGTAATGTCGGGGTTGGAAGACAGACAGGTGTGCCCTAATCTACCCTCCACTCAGTCCCTGCCTACTTGCAGGGCCCGTCCTAGGCGACGGCGTACAACTGGGCGACGGTCCCTACGCTCAATATGTGCATGACAGACAAACAGACAGGGGTACACAGAAGCTAAGGGAAACAGGGCAGTTGACCACGGCAACACCGTGAGCAACAAGAGTAGTGAACGAGCCGAGTCAAACCAGGAGTGTACGAGGTACCAAACGCAGAGCAGGAGCATAGTCAGTAAAGCCAGGGTCAATATGAAGCAGAGGTCAATAGTAGGAACAGCAGAGCCAGGAAGCAAGAGAATCACAGGCAAAGAACAAGCAGCAAATGAAGGTATAAATAGACCGAGGGCGGGAGCTAGAACCGTCTGGCTAGGCTGTGATAGGTTCTCCCACTCCTCAGCCTACAAGCCTGAGTGGTAGCAGATCAAGTCACTCTATCAGACCTAGGAACAGATACAGGACAACCTAACCAAAAACCTCGCACCAAAGAAATGGCATGTAATGGGGTCCCCTATAGCAATAAAACCTAAAAACGAACCAGATGGGACATATCCCTAAAGAAAATATTGTACTCAATATAAAAAGCACAAAAAATATCTTTATTAAATATAATGACAAAATAGCACAGTAATAGAAAAAGAGAAATAATACAGCATATACGGAGATATATACAGCAGGGTCAGATAGAAAAGACCAAGACAAACAGAATCAACCATGTACTAATGATCGCTCACACGCTCAAATAATATTCAATAATGACACAAGCCCAGGGGTGTATGATGTAAATCCCACATGTAGCCAAAACAGTGTGAAGGTGGCCTGTATAATATCAAAGCCTATACAAATAGGAAAGGGCAGAATAGCTTATGGCAATGTCCATATAATGATAATACGTCAGAGCCAACACAAAAAAGGTGCAGCTAAATAGATATACATAAAATAATGCGTAAAAGGACAGAGCAGTATAGCTAAATAGATATACAATACCGCTGGGTAGAAATCAGCACAAGAAAAGAGTGTGGCTGTTGACGTATATCAATAGATAGTGTAGCTAAAATAGCCATAGAGAAATGCAGCTGCCATAGTTAAACAGTGTAGCCCAAAGATCAGTGCAAGTTTAGCAAAAATACAGACACATACCCTGAGACATGTTGAGAGAGCGTGGAGGATCAGAAGAACTGGGTGAACAAGCGCCTCGACGCGCGTTTCGCCCGATAGACCGGCTTCGTCAGGAGGCTAATTTAAAATGGTACTCCAGGGTTATAAATAAAGAGCATAAAATTAGGCTCACCTGTGATGAGCGCAAATCGGCGCTCGGAACACACGCCCAGTGACGCCCACATCACGGGACGCGCCGCGCGTCAGATGGAGAAGACGCCGCATGGTGAAAATCACCATAGCGACGTAAGACGCTAAGCGGCACTCCCGGATGTAGGCCACACTGCGCATGCGCAACCGAGCGTCTGTGCGGACACCACAGGGGAGACAACAGAAGACAGAACTAACACAATGGCAGTTTAGGAGTGGGACGTAACTACGAGAATGGGATACATACAGCGGAATCTAGTGATAGAGGTTAGATGCAGATAGAGCAGGATATATAAAAAATAAAAATAATGAAATAAGATAAGAAAAACAAGAAAAACAGAGGAAGTGTACTATTAACAGGACTGTGCACAAAAAGAAAAAATAATAATAATAATAGAAAGATGAAAAAATAAATAAGCTATAATCCAATAGATATAGGAACCAAGTGAAGAAAAGAAAGGGCATGTTGATATGAATAATGAATATAATATATAATATGAAAAGTGATATACATTAATGTGGATAGGCAATTCCTAAACATCCTATAAGAGTGAATATATATATTATAAAAAATAAATAAATAAATAAATAATAAAATAGTGACAAGTGAGTGCATATATATATATATAAATACATATTCATGAAACAAAAAGTGGAATACATCAAAATATGAGTTTAAAATAAATCTACTCCATCCCATATAACCCATTATATACAGCAAATAGAAAGCCGACAATGTGAAACCCAAAATATAGTACAATGAAATCCACAGTGTCGGCAATAAATACACACATATAGATACATTAGTGGATGTACAAAATGCTGCAACATCAAATATACAATAAATAAAAATAGAGTACTATACAATGTATATTAGAAAAATACATAGTTATTATATCGTAAGTTGAAAAACGCAGCAATTGCTCCAGAAATTTAGAAACATATACACATTGACAGAAAAAATACAACAAATGTACAATACATCAGAATTACAATATGTGTATAACTTCTCCACTTCTGGTTTGCGGTAAAGGCCAGACACGATCATCGTAGATATGTAGAGGAATAAACCCACTCACTGGACAAGATAAACTGCAATATACAAAAGTAGATATAAAACACAAGAAAAAAACCCTAGAGAAAATAAAATTCACGCATGGTTAGAATTTACAAAAAAGGCCTGAAACTAGTGGCTTCGTTTAAGCCAGATGGAGCTACAGTATTAAGTAACGTGATCCACTTCATCTCTTTTCTCAATAACGCCACACGTACATCGCCACCTCTACAACCCAAAGAGATCTTATCAATTCCACGTACCTCAAACCCCCTTGGATTACAGGAGTGGAACTCGCGAAAATGCCGTGCAACAGGCTGGAGTTTGTCAATATCCACGACATTGAGTGCCGATTTGATCTTACTCACGTGTTCCAGCACCCGCACCTTCAATTGCCTGGTAGTCATACCAACATAAATGAGCCCACACGGACAGGTAGCAAAGTACACCACAGCTACGGTATTGCACGTGATGTGGTAGACAATTTTATAATCTTTCCTTCCGCTTGAGCTATAAAAGTTAGAGGTACGTAGAATGTATTTACAGGCAGAACAATGACCGCAGTTATACGAGCCCCAGGGAGGGCCTCTACTCCCAAACGGGTTGGGGGCAGCACTAGGAATATAGTGACTCGCAGTCAGAAGGTCCTTAAGATTTCTAGACCGCCTCCAAGTAATGGAGGGGTAACTGGGTAAGACCCCTGCCAAGTCGCGATCAGTGAGGAGGACCCGCCAGTGCTTTTGCAAAATATCACGAATCTCAGTCCAATGAGGGTTGAAAGTGGTGATAAATCTGACATTCTGATCTATTTTGTGTCTCTTGGGTCTACTCACCAGAAGTCCATCGCGAGTTGAATTTTTAGCTCTTAGGTAGCCTTTCTTAACCCCTTCCCGCTCCTTGACGTACTATTACGTCATGGCAGCTGTATCGTTAGCGCTCCATGCCGTAATAGTACGTCTCGGGAGTAACGGCCGTTTCGGCCGTCCTCCCGACACATACAGGAGCTGTGACGCTGCTGTCTTGTTCAGCAGCTGTCACAGCTCCTACAGCGGGGACCGATCGCTGTGTCCCCGCTGATTAACCCCTTAAAAGCCGCGTTCTATAGAGATCGCGGCTTTTTAGGGGTTAAGCTGCCATCGCCGGCCTGCTACGCGATAGCGGCCGGCGATGGTGACTATGGCAACCGGACACCAAACAATGGCGTCCGGCTATGCCATAGACGGAAGCCTAGTGGGTCCTGACAACGTCAGGACCCACTATGCTTGCTGTCAGTGAGTAGCTGACAGTTCTAATACACTGCACTACGCATGTAGTGCAGTGTATTAGAATAGCGATCAGGGCCTCCTGCCCTCATGTCCCCTAGTGGGACAAAGTAATAAAGTAAAAAAAAAGTTAAAAAAAGATGTGTAAAAATAAGAAAATAAAAGTTTTAAAAGTAATAAAAGTAAAAGTCCCCCTTTTTCCCTTATCAGTCCTTTATTATTAATAAAAATATATAAACAAACAAATAAACTATACATAATTGGTATCGCCGCGTCCGTAACGGCCTGAACTACAAAATTATTTTGTTATTTATCCCGCACGGTGAACGCCGTAAAAAAAAATATTAATAAACCGTACCACAATCACAATTGTTTGGTCACTTCACCTCCCAAAAAATGGAATAAAAAGAGATCAAAAAGTCGCATGTACCTAAAAATGGTACTGATGGAAAATACAGTTCGTTACGCAAAAAATAAGTCCTCGCACGGCTTTATTGATTGAAAAATAAAAACGTTATGGCTCTTAGAATAAGGTAACACAAAAAGTGAATGATTGTTTACAAAACGTATTTTATTGTGCAAACGCCATAAGACTTAAAAAAAAACTATAAACATCTGGTATCGCCGTGATCGTATCGCCCCGCAGAATAAAGTTAATATATCATTTATAGCGCACGGTGAACGCTGTAAAAAAAAAAGTATACAAAAACAATAGTAGAATTGCTGTTTATTAGTCACCACGCCACCTAAAAATGGAATAAAAACTGATCAAAAAGCCGCATGCACCCCATGAAAACTACAATGGATTCCTCAAGGGGTCTAGTTTCCAAATTGGGGTCACTTTTGGGGGGTTTCCAATGTTTTGGCACCACAAGACCTCTTCAAACCGGACATGGTGCCTAATAAAAAAGAGGGCTCAAAATCCGCTAGGTGCTCCTTTGCTTCGGAGGCCGGTGCTTCAGTCCATTACCGCACTAGGGCCACATGTGGGATATTTCTCTAAACTGCAGAATCTGGGCAATAAGTATTGAGTTGCGTTTCTCTGATAAATCCTTTTGTGTTATAAAAAAAATGGTATAAAAAGAGTAAATGTCACCTCTACTTTGCTCTAAATTTCTGTGAAACACCTAAAGGGTTCATAAACTTTCTAAATGCTGTTGTGAATACTTTGAGGGGTCTAGTTTCTAAAATGGGGTGTTTGATAGGGGTTTCTAATATATGGGCCCCTCAAAGCAACTTCAGAAATTAACTGGAACCTAAAAAAATAAATAAATGAGGCAATACTTCGCTTCTTACATTATACTGATAATGAGCCGTGCCCACTCCGAGATGACCCCAGTTTTGACCGTTTGTATAAACGGAGACCCCTATTAGACCGTTCCAGTGCCCGGTTTTCCCAAGCATACACCCCCGAGAAGTGTTTTTCTATTGATGAGTCCCTGGTACATTTTAAAGGGAGGGTTCAATTCCGCCAGTACCTGCCGGGTAAGAGGGCAAGGTATGGCGTGAAGATGTATAAGCTGCGAGAGTGCATCAGGGTATACCTACAGATTTAGGATATATGAAGGAAAGGCCACCCCCAAACCAGACTGCATCCTGGACTACAATAGGTACATGGGAGGGATGGACTTGTCAAATCAAGTCCTGAAGCCCTACAGCGCCATGCGGTGAGGTATAAGAAGCTGGCCGGGCACATCATACAGATGGCTTTGTACAATGCGTATGTGCTACGTCGATGTGCAGGCCAGAGGGGAACTTTCCTGGAATTTCAAGATCTAATCTTTAGGGACCAGGAAGGGGGGGCGCATCGTACCAGGGCAACACTTTCCAGGAGAAGGTCCCCAAACCGGTGGAAAGGGAAAGAGTCAAAAGAGGTGCAGAGTCTGCTATAAGAGGGGGATAAGGAAGAACACAATATACCAATGTGACACGTGTCCCGAAAAACCAGGGCTCTGTATAAAAGATTGTTTTAAAATGTATCATACATCCCTTGATTTTTAATTTACCCTGATGCACTCCGCACAGCTTACCCCCCTCATCTTTCCCTTCTGAGCCCTGCCGTATGCCCAGGCAGCTGATAACAGCCACATGTAGGGTATTGTCGTACCCAGGAGAACCCACATTACAATTTAAGGGGTGTATATCTCCGGTGGCGCATGCTGGGCACACTATATTGGACACTGAAATGGCATATACATATATAAAATTGCAAATCTCACACTGCACCATCTGCTGCGCATTATCTTTTACACAGTACCTGTGGGGTCAAAATGCTCACTACACCTCTAGATGAATGTCTTAAGGGGTGTAGTTTTTAAAATGGGGTCACTTCTCGGGGGTTTCAACTGTACTGGTACCTCAGGGGCTTCTGCACACATGACTTAGCACCAGAAAAGCTCCAGTAGGCCAAATGGTGGTCCTTTCCTTCTGAGCCCTCCCATGGGCCCAAAGGGCAGTTTATCACCACAAATGGGGTATTGCCGCACTAAGGACAAATTGGGCAACAAAATGGGGTATGTTGTTCCTTGTGAAAATAAGAAATTTTGATCAAAAATGACATCTTATTGGAAAAAATATCATTTTTTTCATTTCACAGCCCAATTCAAATAGGTGCTGTGAAAAACCTGTGCGGTCAAAATGATAACAAAAACCATAAATGAATTCCTTGAGGGGTGTAGTTTCCAAAATGGGGTCACTTCTGGTGGGTTTCCATTGCTTTGATACCTCTGGGGCTCTGCAAATGCAACATGGCACCCGAAAACCAATCCAGCAAAATCTGGACTCCAACAAACACATAGCGCTCCTTTCCGTCTGAGCCCTCCCATGGGCCCAAACGGCAGTTTATCACCACAAATGGGGTATTGCCGCACTAAGGACAAATTGGGCAACAAAATGGGGTATGTTGTTCCCTGTGAAAATAAGAAATTTTGATCAAAAATGACATCTTATTGGAAAAAATATAATTTTTTTCATTTCACAGCCCAATTCAAATAGGTGCTGTGAAAAACCTGTGCGGTCAAAATGATAACAAAAACCATAAATGAATTCCTTGAGGGGTGTAGTTTCCAAAATGGGGTCACTTCTGGTGGGTTTCCATTGCTTTGATACCTCTGGGGCTCTGCAAATGCGACATGGCACCCGAAAACCAATCCAGCAAAATCTGGACTCCAACAAACACATAGCGCTCCTTTCCTTCTGAGCCCTCCCATGGGCCCAAACGGCAGTTTATCACCACAAATGGGGTATTGCCGCACTAAGGACAAATTGGGCAACAAAATGGGGTATGTTGTTCCCTGTGAAAATAAGAAAATTTGATCAAAAATGACATTTTATTGGAAAAAATATCATTTTTTTCATTTCACAGCCCAATTCAAATAGGTGCTGTGAAAAAACTGTGCTGTCAAAATGATAACAAAAACCATAAATGAATTCCTTGAGGGGTGTAATTTCCAAAATGGGGTCACTTCTGGTGGGTTTCCATTGTTTTGATACCTCAACGCCTCTTCAAACCTGGCATGCTGCCTAAAATATATTCTAATAAAAAAGAGGCCTCAAAATGCACTAGGTGCTTCTTTGTTTCTAGGGCTTGTGTTTTAGTCCACGAGCGCAGTAGGGCCACATGTGGGACATTTCTAAAAACTGCAGAATCTGGACAATACATATTTAGTAGTGTTTCTCTGGTAAAACCTTCTCTGTTACTAAAAAAAAATTGAATAAAATTGAAATTCAGCAGAAAAAATGAAATTTGCAAATTTAATTTCCACTTTGCTTTAATTCCTGTGAAATGCCTGAAGGGTTAAAAAACTTTCTATATGCTGTTTTGAATACTTTGAGGGGTCTAGTTTTTAAAATGGGGTGTTTTATGGGGGTTTCTAACACATAGTCCCCTCAAATCCACTTCAGAACTGAACTGGCACCTTCAAAAAAAGGCTTTTGAAATTTTCTTAAGAATATGAGAAATTGCTGTTTATGTTCTAAGCCTTGTAACGTCCAAGAAAAATAAAAGAATGTTCAAAAAACGATGCCAATCAAAAGTAGACATATGGGAAATGTGAACTAGTAACTATTTTGGGTGGTATAACCGTCTGTTTTTCAAGCAGATGCATTTAAATTCTGAAAAATGCTATTTTTTGTAAATTTTCTCTAAATTTTGCAATTTTTCACAAATAAAGACTGAATATATCGACCAAATTTTACCACGAACATGAAGCCCAAAGTGTCACGAGAAAACAATCTCAGAATCGCTTGGATAGGTTTAAGCATTCCGACGTTATTACCACATAAAGTGAAATATGTCAGATTTGAAAAATGGGCTCTGAGCCTTAAGGCCCAAACTAGGCTGCGTCCTTAAGGGGTTAATGACCCTCTGACTGTACCCACGACTCTTGAATCTTGCTGTAAGGTCCAAAGCTTGACGCTCAAAGTTGCTGTCACTGGAGCAGATACGCTTTGCCCTCAAAAACTGGCCCACGGGTATAGATGTTGTAACCTTCGGGTAGTGGGCAGACGTGGCATGGAGGAGGGCATTTGTGGAAGTTTTTTTCCTGAAAATATCGGTAGAAATAAAACCGCTATTATCTCTGCAAATCTTGATATCCAGAAAGTCAACGCATGTCAAGCTAAACTTCCATGTCAATTTGATGTTGATATCATTCCTGTTAAGGGAATCAAGGAAAGATTCCAAGCTAGACGTGGAGCCTTGCCAGATGAATAGAATATCATCTATATACCGTGACCACAGGAGCACTGAATCATGACCCGGAATCTGCTGCACAGTCTCCCACTCCCACAGCCCCAGGAACAGATTAGTATATGAGGGTGCACAAGTGGCCCCCATTGCTGTGCCCTGGAGCTGTAGGAAGAGACGGTCCTTGAATACAAAAAAATTATGTGTTAGTGCAAAGTCGAGAAGGCATAGAATAAACTCAACAAGATCCGGGTCATGATTAGTCATCTGTAAAAAATGTCTAGATGCTCGGATCCCGTGGTCATGGCATATAGATGTATACAGGGACTCCACGTCACATGTGACAAGAAGCATGTCATCCTCAAGATACAGCCCATCAAGACGTTGTAACATATCCGTGGTATCCCTGATGTATGACGGCAGGGTTTCCACACATTTCTGTAGATAAAAATCCACGAATATGCAGATGTTCTCACATAGGCCACCAATCCCTGACACTATTGGGCGCCCGGGAGGGCAGATGACATTTTTGTGCACTTTAGGCAGTAAATAAAAAGTGGGCTTGATGGGAAAGTCCACGGAAAGACCATCTCTTAATTTGGAGTTGATAATATTGGAATCCACACCTTGTTGCAATAAACTATCTAGTTCTGCTTTAAAGGCTAGCGTAGGATCTGATGGTAACCTACGATAACAATGGCTCATGTCTAGTTGACGAAAGGCCTCACATTCATACATCTGTGCCGGCCATAATACAACATTGCCCCCCTTATCAGCTGGTTTAATAATAACGTCCCTAAGTTTTCTAAGTTCCAGAATAGCTTGCCTCTCCTTATAGTTAAGATTACATGATGTACTAGACTCGGAAATACTTTCCAAATCCTTCTTGACTAATTTGAAAAAAATATCCACTGAGGGGCATAAGGTGAAAGGGGGGAAATGTTGAGAGCGACGGCACAGATGCATGGGAAGTCTGGGATCAGTGTGAGCCTCCTGTTCCTCTAGAAGTGATAGAAGGGCATCAAATGCCTGTTTCTCTGCCGGAGAACCCATGGCAGCACTATAATCCCTTCTACCAAAATGTTTTTTAAAAAGTAGTTTTCTAGAGAAAAGAGCCAAATCCTTGATGGTGGTAAAAAGATCAAATTTACCCGTGGGGGAAAAAAGACAGACCCTTTTGCAGAACATTTATTTGGGAGGACGACAGAATATGGGAAGAGAGGTTAATTACCTTTAGAGCCTCCTGTTTCTCTTGTCCCTGTTGAATACCCCTCTGGTCTTTCTTTTGACTGCCGGTGTTCTGGGGTCGAACAGGGGGTCTCCATCTCCTGTGGCCTGAGGTTTGTCTAAAAAACCGCCACATTCTTCTTCAGATACAAGAGAGGCAGAGGAGACAGAACGGGACAGGGACCAAGCTCTATCCCTTTTGGTATGCCAACGATAGATTTTATTTGACTGGAAATCACTCAAATCGCGCTGAAATTTTCTGGTTTTGAGATCTTGTATCTCTCTCTCCCACTTTTTCAGCTCCTCCTCCAATGCCTTATCAAAAGTGCCAAGCTCTTCTGTACTAAGAGATTGATGTATCTTTTCCTTAAAGGAACAGTGTCATCACAAATTATTTTTTTATATGTTAAAGATGTTAGTGCTTTATTAAAAACGTTTATATTCATTTGTGTGTTTGTGTTTTACGTTTTCTTATTTTTACACTTTTTCTTCCCTATGGGGGCTGCCATTTTTTGTTCCATTTCTGTGTGTGTCGATTAACGACACATACAGACATGGAATACGGCAGCCACAGTCCCATAGGGACTGCGAACGGCTCCCGTCCCATTGACTGCAGTGTACGGCGTCTGTGTGGGAACTGCGCATGCGCCGCTCCCACACAGTCCTATTCGAAATTGGCGCCGTCCGGCGCCATTTTCCTGTGGACCGGAAGTCGCGGCCGGACAGTAATATTACTACTTCCGGTCGCGGCTTCCGGATTTGTGCACTTGCACCAGCGGCAGCAAACGGAGCGGACGGGCCGGAGGGAGCCGCGGCGGCAGGAGCAGGTAAGAGATTTCAATGTATGTTCGTGTTTGTGTGTGTTTACTACTGTATGTAAACCTACTACACTGTGGGTTAGCTCAAAAAATGGCGACACACAGTGTAGGAGGTTACATCGTTCAAACCCCTCGTTTATCCCGGCACTAGCCAGGATAAAGGAGGGGGGGATGCTGAGAGCTCACTAGAGCGAGGGCTTTTAACCCAATGTTGCAATGCTGCAATTTTGGGAACAGCTCCATCTAGTGACCAAAAATGGGTAGTATTATAAATTAGAAATAATTTATAATATTTCCTGGACTCGTGCAAAAAAATAAAAAAAATTTGAACAATGTTTAATCACCCACACACTAAATGTTTAATTTTTAAAAAAAAAACATGTTTTTCTGGCAACACATTCCCTTTAAGGGAATCAATATACTTTTCCAGAGAGTCGAGGGTTCTACGATCTGCCCCAATGAGCAGCTCAATAAGCGTGCGCGAACATTTAGTAAGGGAATCTTCCCATTTCGCAACAAAAGAAGGATCCTCCGTATCCAAAGTGGGGAACACCTGCAGGTGTAGGCCGCGAGGTATAATATCTTTCTGCAGATAATTTTCCAAGGCTGCCTTGTTCCACCAAACTTTGGTGCGTTTTTTGAGAAGATCACGTATTTTAAGTTTCAAGCCCTTAATGTTACTACTTTCTGTAGTCACTGCTGAATTCTCTCCGAATATGGTACCAAGTTGTGTAATCCAATCCTTATCTCTTTTCCTGAAATCCATAAATCCTGAGGTATATTCTGTAAACACAGACAAGAATAGTCAAGACAACCTAACCAAAAACCTCGCACCAAAGAAATGGCATGTAATGGGGTCCCCTATAGCAATAAAACCTAAAAACGAACCAGATGGGACATATCCCTAAAGAAAATATTGTACTCAATATAAAAAGCACAAAAAATATCTTTATTAAATATAATGACAAAATAGCACAGTAATAGAAAAAGAGAAATAATACAGCATATACGGAGACATATACAGCAGGGTCAGATAGAAAAGACCAAGACAAACAGAATCAACCATGTACTAATGATCGCTCACACGCTCAAATAATATTCAATAATGACACAAGCCCAGGGGTGTATGATGTAAATCCCACATGTAGCCAAAACAGTGTGAAGGTGGCCTGTATAATATCAAAGCCTATACAAATAGGAAAGGGCAGAATAGCTTATGGCAATGTCCATATAATGATAATACGTCAGAGCCAACACAAAAAAGGTGCAGCTAAATAGATATACATAAAATAATGCGTAAAAGGACAGCGCAGTATAGCTAAATAGATATACAATACCGCTGGGTAGAAATCAGCACAAGAAAAGAGTGTGGCTGTTGACGTATATCAATAGATAGTGTAGCTAAAATAGCCATAGAGAAATGCAGCTGCCATAGTTAAACAGTGTAGCCCAAAGATCAGTGCAAGTTTAGCAAAAATACAGACACATACCCTGAGACATGTTGAGAGAGCGTGGAGGATCAGAAGAACTGGGTGAACAAGCGCCTCGACGCGCGTTTCGCCCGATAGACCGGCTTCGTCAGGAGGCTAATTTAAAATGGTACTCCAGGGTTATAAATAAAGAGCATAAAATTAGGCTCACCTGTGATGAGCGCAAATCGGCGCTCGGAACACACGCCCAGTGACGCCCACATCACGGGACGCGCCGCGCGTCAGATGGAGAAGACGCCGCATGGTGAAAATCACCATAGCGACGTAAGACGCTAAGCGGCACTCCCGGATGTAGGCCACACTGCGCATGCGCAACAGAGCGTCTGTGCGGACACCACAGGGGAGACAACAGAAAACAGAAGACAGAACTAACACAATGGCAGTTTAGTACATGGCTGATTCTGTTTGTCTTGGTCTTTTCTATCTGACCCTGCTGTATATATCTCCGTATATGCTGTATTATTTCTCTTTTTCTATTACTAGGAACAGATACAGACTGATTAACCACGGGCGTCGACACAGAAGCTGTGTCTGGCAGATCCTTTACAACAAGACTCTGGTTACTATGTGTACCATTGAACACCAGACTCTAGACACTATATATACAGCTGATCATCAGACTCTGGAAACTATATGTATCACTGACCACCAGACTCTGGATGCTATATGTATAACTGATCACCAGACTCTGGATGCTATATGTATAACTGACCACCAGACTCTGGATGCTATATGTATCACTGACCACCAGACTCTGGACACTGTATATACAACTGACCATCAGACTCTGATATATATATATATATATATATATATATATATATATATATATATATATATATATATATTCAAACAGAGAAAGCAGCAGCACTCAATCTCAGTAAGAGAAAGCTTACATATGTGAACGGGTGCCAGCAAGCAGTCCAGATCCTAGGACTGTATCAATATTCAGGAGAAATAAATCTTGCAGCACTCCAACAGGGTGAATGAAAAAAAACGGTGATTTATTCAAGCCAACATACAGAGGTGCGACGTTTCAGTCCAACATTAGGACTTTTTTCGAGCATAATGGTGTGTACAACAGTCATGGTTTCTATAGTGTGCATCAAATACAAGCAATCAAGCTCATTACAAGAGTATCACAAATACAAACAGCATTTAGTTACGTGTAAAACCAAAGTTACCGTATCAAAAAATAAACCATTGATACAGAAAGTGACAAGTGACATATTTAATAACATCTAAAAACGTCTATATATTAGAACGACTTAATATAAACCTAATTACAATGTCATCAAATATTCCACAAGATGTGTATCAAGTTACGGCTGTCAGACCACTGACCAATCAAAAGACTGATATTTAATTTATGCAAAGTGCTGGTATGTGTTTGACTCAAGTCCTCCCTATCAGGCATTTATTGTTAGCAGGTGCGCATGCGTCAGGCTGACAGCGCCAGCAAGTCACGTCTATAGGAAGTTGCCTGGTTACAGGTAATCAACAAACTCCTGACGCCATTGTGCACACATTCCACTAGCGAGAACCGGAAAGAAGTTCCGCAACACGTTGCCAAGTGACAGGTAACAATCAATATTATTGTAAATAGCTTATCAAGCAAAATGTTTCACAAATACATATAGACACAAAATACATCAAACCACGGAATGACAGAATTGATAAATATTCAGGACATATATATGTCCGAAGATGTCCAGGATCAGCATCAAGAGAAGGTAAAACACCTGTATATACAAATGTATATGTATGAGAGGGAAGCAGCAAGAAAAACCAAGTGCAGCAAATAAATCCATTCCTAAAAATGTCATAGAAATTCTATATAGTCGATGGCAGTTATAAGGTATATTAAACTGCGGATAAAGGATTCCCACGAAAGGGGAGGGATCAGGGTCCCAGTTATGTGCTCCATGAAAACCTACACCAAGGTTAGTAGAGCGACAGTATCCCACTCCCGTGTGCCAAGTCCAACCACAATAACCAGCAATCATGTATCCAACCCATGAGAACTCCACAGTAGCTTATTACATCAGTCAGTTTATACACTAATATTTACATTATTGCTGCGCCCCTTTCACATACATTGAAAGAAATATTTTCCAAAACATTAATACATGAAAACTATTCACAGGACATCAAAATATGAATATCCAATTTCCATCTTCCATTTATTCTTGGTCAATTTAGTATCTTGTGGTCTGAAGTGGTCTACATTCACCTTATGATCTAAAATAGAAAAATAAAGTGTCAAAGATCAAGGTATATATATATACATCTCATATAAAAAAATACAAAACCAAAAAAAGAATAATAGACAAAAGCAGAACATTGCTAGAGGATGAATGCAGATGTCAGAGATGAGTCTCAGAGAGTAGCCCTAGCGACATTCAATTCAACATTCAGACCTTTCCGTCTCAATGTTTCCAAAAGGACAATCCCCTTTGATTGACATTTATGTAGTAATACATTCCTATCACCCCCACTCTGGGGAAGTGGAATATGTTCCAAAATCAGACATTTTAAATCTCTTTCGGTATGTCCTAGTTCAAAAAAATGTTTCGCTACAGGCAAATCTCGTTTATGTTTCCTAATGGAATACCGATGGTTATTCAACCTAGTTTTGAAGTCGCAGGTGGTTTCACCAACATATAATAACTGGCAGGGGCACCATAACACGTCAATGATCCAATCAGAATCGCACGTAAAGTGCTGTCTAATGTTGTACTTTCTGTGTGTTTGAGGGAGCTCACATACATTGCCCCTACACATGAGTGGACAATTGATCCATTTATAGCAGGGCACCCGTTCACATGTGTAAGCTTTCTCTTACTGAGATTGAGTGCTGCTGCTTTCTCTGTTTGAATATATTTGGATCTACTCAGCTGGCACCTTATTCCACTTTTTCTATTGCTGATACCATGGAACAAAATCGGTACTTTGCAGGATATGCCTTCAGCCAACTCTACTGTTTTTACGGAGGAGGACATTGCTAGAATTTTGAATGGAGCAGAAGGGGATGTCTCTTTCTTGAGTGTACCATCATTACCAGATGTAAAAAGAAATTTGGAGTTTGAATCAAAAAAGTTGATCAATGTGGAATTGCATCTCCTTACACTTGGTCAATATTACAAAAACAAGATGATTCCACGTGGTATGCGTCCCCATTTGAAGCCTACAATGCATACTCAACATGATGAATTCCGTATCAAATATGAGCAATTATCAACTAGGTACGCTTTGGATATCATTTTATTGAATATGGATTTTTTACAGAGAGATCTTATTTGGGTAAAGGCTAAAGTAAAGGAATTGGAGAATGTATTACAGTCGCTAGTGTCTGCTGAGGATTTTAGTCTACATATTGAGAAATTACATACTACATTGAGTAAAGCTAGATTGGAGACAGAAACCACCAAGAAAAGAAAATGGTATAGAGACCAACTTGATTATAAGACTGGACACGTTTATTCATGGGACAACTCTAATGATCGTATGGTGGGACTACCAAGGAGGGAACATAAAAATCGGGATATATACAGGAACATCAATGGTGAAGATCGACCTCTTGATCAGACCCAGAGTAACAGCTCAAGCCATACAGATTTTTTAGGAGTCGACAATATGGAAATCAGAAACGAAAACCCACCAGGAGAGCGGGACATAAGAGGCGCCGACGATCTACGGTCTAGTACATATGGTAATACTTTGAAACATCCTAATATTACTACACTTGATTATCTGCATTGGATGAGCTGGTCCATAGCCTCGACCTCACCATTAAACCCGCTGACAAAGGGGGTGCGGTTGTGGTTATGGACTCCAAATCCTAAATTGCTGAAGCTCATAGACAATTGAATGACACTAAGGTCTATAGACTATTAAGTTATGACCCTAGATTTGATATAGAGAGGAGAATTAAAAACTTATTTAGGGGTCTGGGGTCAGTATTTATTTAGGGTTCTGGTCTGGGGTCTGTATTTATTTAGGGGTCTGGTCTGGGGTCTGTATTTATTTAGGGGTCTGGTCTGTGGTCTCCATTGATTTAGGGTTCTGGTCTGGCGTCTGCATTTATTTAGGTGTCTGGTCTGGGGTCTGTATTTATTTAGGGTACTGGTCTGTGGTCTTAATTGATTTAGTGGTCTGGTCTGGTGTCTGCATTTATTTAGGGTTCTAGTCTGGGGTCTATTTATTTAGGGGTCCAGTCTGGGGTCTGTATTTATTTAGGGGTCTGGTCTGGGGTCTGTATTTATTTAGGGGTCTGTTCTGGGGTCTGTAGTTATTTAGGGGTCTGGTCTGGGGTCTGTATTTAGTTAGGGGTCTATTTATTTAGGGGTCCACTCTGTGGTCTGTATTTATTTACGGGTCTAGTCTTGGGTCTGTATTTATTTAGGGGTCTGGTCTAAGGTCTGCATTTATTTAGGGGTCTGGTCTGGGGTCTGTATTTATTTAGGGGTCCCGTTTTTTAAATTGTTCCTGAATTTAAACATCAAGCCGCCTGCTACAAGGAACAATGAGTTACCGAGAACTCTTGCAGCTTGCAATAGACGAAAGTTCCCGGATAAATCAAGGTAAGTGGAACTTGTTATATCAGATACATTTAGACTAGTTTCACACAAACGTGTCCGTTTTGCGTCCGCAAAAAATGCACCGTTTTTCAGTTGCAAAAAGGGATGATTATTGGCTTTCGGACCAAGGGCGGCGGTATTTCTCAAACAGCGCAGTTTGTGAACTGTTCGCGTGCTGCTGTGGTGACAGTGTATCGTGAGTGGACAAATGGCATCATTGGGAATAACGGACATGGAAACTGCAGAGCACCACGTGCCATGTATTTGAGAGGTGAACGTTGGCTACCAGACGTGTGTCTAATACAACAGTTCAGCGAACCCGACTGCGTATGGGGCTCCGAACCCGACGGATGGTCACTGCTCCTATGTAACAAAGGTGCATCAGAAAAAATGGCTTCAATTTGCACGGCAGTATTGGTCTCAGAGCACCGATGATTGGCAAAGGGTTGTCTTCTCCGATAAATCACGTTTTCTGCTTCATCGAAAGGATGGACTTTACAACCATTGCTGGAAAAAGCTGGCGGCGACGTCAGCGCCTGGGGTATTTTTCCATGGCATTCTCTGGGCCACTCATCCATATGGAAGGCTCTGAACCGATTTAGATATGAATCCATCGTTACAGATCACATCCACCATACATGCTGATTGTCTTCCCTGGAGCAAATGGAATCTTAAAGCAAGACAATGCGACATGTCACACGACTATAAATGCCCGACAGTGGTTGGAAGAGCACGACCAAGACTTCCAAGTACTTCCCTGGCCCCCTATTTCTCCAGACTTGAACCCAATTGAGCATCTGTGGGACCACGTCAATCGTGTTGTTCGCTTTATGGATCCTCCCCCACGCACCCTCCAGTAAATGTGGGATGTATGGAGTCAGCGAGGCTCCACATATGAGACCACTGACCAGCACCTTATTGAGTCACTCCCAGCCCGTCTACTGCTGTCCGTGCTGCACACGCCGGTTACTCTGGATATTAGTAGTAGCTATAATAATGTGACTCGACTGTGTATATATTCATAGTATCAAAACGGTTGTCCAAGATAAGAAAAACATGGGAGCTTTCCTCTAGAAAGAAGGCCACGCGAGTCCATAGGAAATGTCTGGTATTGATCTTTTTTCCCATTTTTTCTGTACATAATTAATATATGTTATACACATTGTTTCACATCTAGGCATTGCTGATGGAAGATTAAGATCTGGACATAGAAGGCGTCAGAGTGTGGAGCAGGATGAAGACCATGACAATGTCCCTGACAGGAGACGAAGACGTGGTCAAGTTCCACCGCGCCGTAGGTTGCAGCAAGACGGAGCGGACAGAAGCCGGTCCCCATTACGATCTGAGCCAATAGAACAGTCTGAAACGACAAGTGGCCGTCGTATTAATAGTGCGACCGAGCTCAGAATTTCTGGAGAATCCCAGCCTGCGTCTACTCCATCAACTACTCAGGAGAGATCCGAAAGGCTGGAGGAACCAACACAAGACCCCAGCACCAGTGAGCCGCTACCAAACCTGCAGCCGTCCAGAGAAGGAAGCAGATCTCCTCAGCAAACATCTAACAGGCTGGTGGAGCCAACACCAAGCACCAGTCAGCTGCTTCCCAACCAACAGTCGACAACAGAGACCACAGACAGCAGACCTGTGCAGAGAAGACAACGTCGGCGAGGCAGGAGAGGCAGGCAGATTGATAGACTCCCATCTCGAACTTTTACTGAAAACGAAGACATCCAGTCCTGCACTATATGCCTAGAGGACTATGAGATTGGAGAGCAAGTCACCGTTCTGCCATGTTCTCACATATTCCATCTGCCTTGTATTGCACATTGGATCCCGACAAATCCACGCTGTCCCTTGTGCCGCGTCCATGCCTTTCAAAGAAAGAGCAGGAGATAAGTACCAACAGCTGTGGTACAGAAGAAACACCAGCAGTACAGATATGATCACTGACATCTATAGTATTTTTGTGAAATCATGGCTGGAGCTTCGGCACCAGTATATTGCTGAGTGATTATCGTCTGGTCTGATTATTTTTTGTTTTGTCTACAGTACCACCTAGTCTTCTTCATCATCTTCACCTTGGACGCCAGAATCTCAATCTGCACAGAGACCTAATAATAAAAGATCCCTGATGCCGTTTCCCAGAATCCATTTATGTGATACTGGAATTTCCCTTCGGGGATTAATAAAGTTATCTTATCTTATTTTATGCCTGGGACTCCCTTCTATCTTGGATATTTCATATTCCATCTCGGTTGGATTGGCGTTTCGACTACTACTACATTTTGGCCTAAGACTTACATTACGCCTTAAAACTGGTGAGAATGGTGGTGTTCCCATGTTTACATAGGAGCAATGTAGGCCCCAAGATTACAATATTTAGGGTGATTGATATATATTGTAAAAATAAAAAGCACAGAAAAATTACTCTTTTTTTAGGGTATGTTCACAAAAGAAGTGCAAGTCACTTCTTGGGCCGCTTTTGGAGCCGTTTTTCCTAGACAATATTGAAAACAGCTCCAAAAACGGCCGTAAAAAAACGCTGAATACCTTGAAAACAGCTCTGTATTTTCAGATATTTTTGAGTTTGCGTGTGAACATACCCTAATTTCCATCAATGTACAAATGAATAGAAATGAATTACTAACATATACACCATCCAGACATAACATTAAAACCACCTGCCTTGTGTAGTCCTCCTCGTGCTGCCATAATAGCTCTGACCCGTTGGGACATGGATTTCAGAAGATCTTTAAAAGTGTTCTGTGGTATCTGGCACCAAGACGTTAGCAGATCCTTTAACCCCTTCCTGCTCCTTGACGTTCTATTCCATCATGTTATGGCAACAGGAGGCCTAACAATGGCCTCCGGGTTTGTCATCTACGGAAGCCTAGTTTGTCCTGCCTTAGGTTTGCTGTCAGTGTATTAGAATAGCGATCAGGGATTCCTGACTTCAAGTCACCTAGTGAGACAAAAAAAAAACAGTTGTAAAAAAAACAACTTTTTTCAATATTAAGTCCTTTATTTAAAAAAACAAATTGTTAATTAATAACTATTTAGTGTGGTATAACCATCTGCCTTACACCACATTTTCTGTAATTTTTTGTTTTTCACTGAATGTATCAACCAAATTTTACCACTAACATAAAGTTCAATGTGTCACCAGAAAACAGTCTCAGAATCACTTGGATAAATAAAGGCATTCCAAAGTTATTACCACATAAAGTGACACATGTCATAGTTACATAGTTACATAGTTAGTACGGCTGAAAAAGACACATGTCCATCAAGTTCAACCAAGGGACGGGAAAAGGGAAGGAAAAAATTTCTACACGTAGGAGCTAATACTTTTTTGTTCTAGGAAATTATCTAACCCTTTTTTAAAGCCATCTACTGTCCCTGCAGTGACCAGCTCCTGCGGTAGGCTATTCCATAGATTCACAGCTCTCACAGTAAAGAAGGCTTGTCGCCTCTGCAGGTTGAACCTTTTTTTCTCCAGACGGAGGGAGTGCCCCCTTGTTTTTTGAGGGGGTTTTACATGGAACAGAATTTCACCATATTTTTTGTATGTGCCATTAATATATTTATATAAATTAATCATGTCCCCCCTTAGTCGTCTTTTTTCAAGGCTAAATAGGTTTAATTCTTTTAATCTTTCCTCATAACTTAAATTCTCCATGCCCCTAATTAGCTTCGTTGCTCTTCTTTGTATTTTTTCCAACTCCAGGGCATCCTTTCTATGAACTGGAGCCCAGAACTGAACTGCATATTCTAGATGAGGCCTCACTAATGCTTTGTAAAGTGGCAATATTACATCCCTGTCCCGTGAGTCCATGCCTCTTTTAATACACGACAATATCCTGCTGGCCTTTGAAGCAGCTGATTGACACTGCATGCTGTTATTTAGTTTATGATTTACAAGTACACCCAGATCCTTCTCATCAAGTGACTCCCCCAGTGTAGCTCCCCCTAGGACATATGATGCTTGCAGGTTGTTCGTACCCAGATGCATAACTTTACATTTATCTACATTAAACTTCATCTGCCAAGTGGATGCCCAAACACTTAGTTTGTTTAAATCTGCCTGCAATTCATGAACATCTTCCATATACTGAACTATATTACATAGCTTGGTGTCATCTGCAAACATAGAAATAGTGCTATTAATCCCCTGCTCTATATCATTAATAAATAAGTTGAATAATAGTGGTCACAGCACTGAACCCTGGGGTACACCACTTATAACCGGGGACCATTCAGAGAAGGAATCATTGACCACAACTCTCTGGATAAGGTCCTTGAGCCAATTCTCAATCCAATTACAAACTATATTTTCTAAACCTATAGTCCTTAATTTACCCATTAGGCGTCTATGGGGGACAGTGTCAAATGCCTTTGCAAAGTCCAAAAACACTAAATCCACAGCGGCCCCTGTGTCTAGGCTTCTGCTCACCTCTTCATATAAACACTATATCCACAGCGGCCCCTCTGTCTAGGCTTCTGCTCACCTCTTCATATAAACACTATATCCACAGTGGCCCCTGTGTCTAGACTTCTGCTCACCTCTTCATAAAAACAGATTAGGTTAGTTTGACAACTTCTGTCCTTAGTAAAACCGTGCTGGCTGTCACTTATAATGCTATTTTTTGTCACATAATCCTGTATATAGTCCCTCAATAGCCCCTCAAACATTTTCCCCACGATGGATGTTAAGCTTACTGGTCTATAATTACCCGGGGAAGACCTAGAGCCCTTTTTGAAAATAGGCACCACATTTGCGCTGCACCAGTCCCTTGGCACTATACCAGTCACTAGAGATTCTCTGAATATTATGAAAAGGGGGACAGAAATAACTGAACTAAGCTCTTTAAGAATTCTAGGGTGTATCCCATCTGGTCCCGGGGCCTTGTGCACATTTATTTTATTTAATTTAGCTTGGACCATATCTACATTCATCCAATTCCGTATATCAACTGATATATTAACAGCACTGGCAGCGGCTACATCAGCTGCTCTTTCTTCAGTTGTATATACAGAGCTAAAGAACCCATTTAGTAACTCTGCCTTCTCTTGATCCCCTGTGATCAACTCCCCATTACCATTATCTAGGGGTCCTACATGTTCAGACCTTGGCTTTTTAGCATTTATATACTTGAAGAATTTTTTGGGATTTGTTTTACTATCCTTGGCCACCTGCCTTTCATTTTGTATTTTTGCTAATTTTATTACATTTTTACAGATTTTATTAAGCTCTTTATATTTTACAAAGGCTTCAGACGTACCCTCAGATTTGTATTTTTTAAATGCCCTTTTTTTGTCATGTATTGCCCCTTTCACAGAAGGTGTAAGCCATGTGGGGTTTAATTTGAGTCGTTTATACTTGTTACCTATAGGAATACATTTTGCACTATAATAACTCAAAGTAGATTTGAAAATCTCCCATTTATCATTTGTCCCATTATTTGACATTAGTTCTTCCCAGTCTATATCCTGAATTGCCGCCTTCATCCTGGGGAAATTGGCTTTCTTAAAATTAAATGTTTTTGCCCTCCCAGCCTGTGTTTGTTTTTTACAGTATAGGTAAATGTAACTATATTGTGATCACTGTTACCGAGGTTTTCACGAACATTGACGTTCCCAACAAGATCTGCATTATTAGAAATGACCAGATCCAACAGAGCTTCACCTCTAGTTGGGTCTTCCACAAACTGGCCCATAAAATTTTCCTGCAACAGGTTGAGGAAATGTCTCCCCTTAGATAATGTCAGATTAGACAAATGGGCTCTGAGCCTTAAGGCCCAACCTAGGCTTCGTCATTAAGGGGTTAAGTCCTGTAAGTTGTGAGTAGGGGTCTCCATGGATTGGATTTGTTTTTCCAGCACATCTCACAGATGATTGATTGAATTAAGAATATGGAGGCCAGGTCAACACCTTGAACTCTTTGCCATGTTCCTCACATCAGTCCTGAACGATTTTTGCAGTGTGGCGGGGGCATTATCCTGCTGTAAGACAGCACTGACATTAAAGAATACCTTTACCATGAAGAGGTGGATTTGTCTGTAGCAATGTTTAGGTAGGTGGTCTGTGTCAAAAAACAGTATGGGAATATCAAAATAACCACCATAAGTTCCCCATAGAAAATTGTGCCATAATCTGTCAAATCAGATGAAATTCTAGTGTTGGGTCCCAGTGACTCCAACTGAGGGGCTTGCATTTAAAAAAAATAAAAAAATCATTATTAGTTTTTAGCATTGGATAAAGCAAAGGAGAAACAACAGGAACCTCTCAGAGGAACCTCTCAGAGAGCGGCGCTGTGCTCCGTATACTGCACGAGCAGTAGTACAGCGAGTACATAGAGTACAGCGGGGCCGATCATATGACGAAGAGTCGTGTCGTCACCAAAGAAGACTGTACAACTAGACTTCCGGTTCCTCATCAGCGCTATAAAAATCTATGAAAATCTCAGAAACAGCACCAAGGGGGACGGGAATGTATATTAGCGAGTTTACTCACATGTAGCATCTATGGCCAGGGGCCGTCGGTTCCACTCACCTCCTGACGCCCACAGCCATGGATCTGTGAGCGCTGGTCCCCATCTCACTTCCGCTCCGGTCCGCCAGTGTGACGAATGGAAGACAGCATTTAACACCCGTGACGGGCACTACAAATACGTAGTGATGCCCTTCGGACTGTGTAACGCTCCCGCAGTGTTTCAGGAACTCGTTAATGATATCTTCCGAGATCTCCTCTATATCTGTGTTGTTGTTTATCTCGATGATATTTTGATTTTCTCCCCAAGCTGATATTTATACGCCAAGCTGGAGAAGTGCGTCTTTGAGAGGAGTTCTCTGCACTTCCTGGGCTACATCATATCGGATCAAGGTCTCAAGATGGATCCTGAGAAAGTGAGAGCTGTCCTGGAGTGGCCACGTCCTCAAGGTCTGAGGTCCATACAGCGTTTCCTGGGATTTGCCAATTTCTACCGGCAGTTTATCCCAAACGTCTCATCGCTGACATCTCCTATTTCCACCCTTACCAAGAACGATGTGAACGCCAAGGTGTGGACCCCAGAGGCAGAGTCCACATTTTTTAGTCTCAAAAAAGCCTTTACTTCTGCCTCAATCCTCTATCATCCTGACGTATATATACAGTTTTCTTTGGAGGTGGACGCCTCTTATGTTGGTGCAGGCGCACTTCTGTTCCAGAGGAGCCCCAAAGGAAAGGCAGTAGTATGTGGCTACTACTCGAGACTTTTTTCTTCTGCAGAGCGCATTTACTCTGTTGGGGATCAGGAGCTACTGGCCATCAAATTGGCTCTGGAGAAGTAGAGCCATCTGCTGGAGGGCGCAGCTCACCCCATCCTAATCTACACCGACCACATGAACCTCACCTACCTTCAGTCCGCTCAACGACTAAATCCCTGTCACGCAGAGTGGCCGCTGACAGGAATGTGAGGGCCGATGCCCTGTCCAGGTCATTTGAAACGGATAACACGGTGGAGTCTCTTCAAACTATTATAGACCTGTCCTGCATTATCACTGCCAATCCTTTGCAGGTTAGAGACATCCCTCCGGGGAGGACTTTTGTTCGATTAGCAGGCAGGAGAAGAATTCTCCGATGGGGACACAGTTCTAAACTGGCTGGGCACCCTGGTGTTTGTAAAACCCGAGACCTGATTGCTCGTCACTTTTGGTGGCCCACGCTGCCCAAGGATGTTGTGGACTTTGTCTCTTCTTGCACGGTGTGTGCTTCTAACAAGGTTACTAATTCCAAGCCTGCCGGCCTCCATCAACCTGTGCCTATACCCAATGCCACCTTGCAGCACATTGTGATGGACTTTGTCACTGACCTTCCTCCCTCAGCAGGATGCAACACTGTCTGGGTGGTGGTGGACCGGTTCTCGAAGATGGCACAATTTATCCCGCTGACCGGCCTACCTTCTGTTCCCCGAATGGCGAATCTCTTCATCCAGCACATCTACCGCTTGCATGGCTTGCCCTTCACATTGTGTCTGATCGGGGGTTTCAGTTTACCTCGAGGTTCTGGAGGGCTCTCTGTAAACTCCTGGATGTGATATTGGACTTTTCCACAGCCTATCACCCCCGGTCCAATGGGCAAGTCGAGAGGATCAACCAGATCATGGAGAATTATCTCCGTCACTTCATTTCCTTACAGCATGATAACTGGGTACAGCTTCTTCCTTGAGCCGAGTTCTCGTACAACAACCACACAAGCGAGTCCACCACTTCCACTCCGTTTTACATTGTATACGGTCAACATCCTAGAGTCCCTCTTCCAGTGTCTACTACTTCTCAGGTACCCGCTGCTGACTCTGCATTTGGGGACTTCCTGTAAATTTGGCAACAGATCCGGGCATGAAGCGAAAAGCGGATACAAGAAGAGAGCCGCCGCAGTATCTTCCAAGTACCAAAGTCTGGCTGTCCTCATGGAACATTCGTTTGAGGGTGCCTTCATACAAGTTTGCTCCCAGGTTTCTCTGTCCTTTTGAGATTCGGCAACAGATTAACCCTGTCTCCTATAAACTGCTGCTGCCTCCTACCCTCAGAATCCCCAACTCCTTTCATGTGTCCCTCCTGAAACCAGTGGTCCTGAACTGCTACAGCAAGACTTCCTGTTCCACAACTGCTCCCAGCGGTTCTTCTGATGTGTTCGAGGTGAGGGAGATCCTGGACTGCAAGAGGGTAGGAGGAAGGACTTTCTATTTGGTGGACTGGAGAGGCTTTAGTCCTGAGGAGAGGTCCTGGGAGCCAGAGGAGAACCTTGATGCCTCTGCTCTTAAGAAGCTCCTCTCGCTGTAGTCCCAAGAAGAGGGGGCGTAAGAGGGGGGATACTGTAGCGTCCAGGGCCATCGGGTCCACTCACCTGACGCCCGCAGCCATGGATCTGTGAGCGCTGGTTCTCATCTCCTTCCCAGGAGACGCCAGCGCTCACTTCTGCTACGATCTGCTCTGTCCCGTAGGGTGCGCGCGCACGCTCGTGCCCTCTCTTAAAGGGCCAGCGCACGCACATGTAGGAAATCACCATCATCAACACACATGATTTCCTGGACTATAAGAAGGGCCCAACCCATCTGATCCTTGCCTGAGCATTGTTAGTATACCCCAAGTCTGTCTTTCACTTCAGAGACTGTGCACGCGTGCACACAGCTCTATGCCCTGGCTGTTGCTAACAGCCATGGGCACTGGGCAGAATGTCAGGGGTCAATCTTTTGGCCCCTGAACATGTGATCGCTGTGAAAACCAATCACAGCGATCACATGCATTTCTGCATAGAAAACAGTGTGCACTCGATCGCGTGCACACAGCCCTGTGCCCACGCTGTTACCAACAGCTCTGGGCACTGGGCAGAGTAATGGGACCAATCTGATGGTCCCTGAACATGTGGTCACTGTGAAAACCTATCACAGCGACCACATTTGTTTTATTTTGACTTTTCTGGCAGTAAATCTCCTGCCTCTTTTCTTCTCCTCAAACATTGTTTCAGTTTGAGGAGAAGAAGAGACTCGGGAGAATTGCTGCCAGAAGAATACAGTTACAGTTACAAAAAAATACAGTTAGACTCATAAAACATTCTCTGTATAGATAGATTTCTATCTATCTATACAATCTATCTATCCATCTATCTTTTTTTCTATCTACCTTTCTTTCTTTTATTCTATTAGAATAGGCAGGTAGGGAGTATATAATTATATATATATCCACATATATATATAATATATATAGCAATAGCGGTTTATTTTTTGTTAGCGGTAGTGTAGATATATATAGCAGTTAGTTTGTGTGTTTTATAGAAAAAAAAATAATAATTTGTTTAGTTAGTGTTAGTTACGTTATGGCGAGGAAGTTGTTTAGCGCCAAGGAGGCATACGCCATGCTGTGGTCTGAGTCGGAGACCGCATCAGAGATGGCGTCCGAGATGGAACCTGTTTTAGGTAGTGACGATGACAGCGTCACTTCAGGTTCATCTTCAGGGAACGTTGTCCCTGATGCAGTTGAAACTGCAGAACATGAAAGCGCAGGGCCAAGTAGCGCTGTAGCACAGGACAGCCTGGTCCCTTCAGTCCAGGCTCTTGTATGGGCACCTGCCCCATCTTTTGGGCCTAGAATCCACGGATTTACTGCCACTCCTGGCATAACCGTGGACAATACAAATTTTGTCCAAATGGATTACTTCCATTTATTTATAACGGACGACATCCTAAATCAGATTGTCCACGAAACAAATTTATATGCCACGCAATATATAAGGCAGAAACCTTCATCCACCCATGCCAGAGATTGGACGCCCACCAATTAGCAGGAATTAAAAAATTTTTTGGGGCTCACCCTAAATATGGGTATTGTCAAAAAGCCCTCCATTAGGTCTTACTGGTCAACAAGACCCGCCCAAGCCACCCCAGTATATTCTGCAGTAATGCCCAGGTCTCGTTATGAGACAATAATGAGGTTCCTCCACTTCAATGACAACGCACAGGCCCCCCCAAGTACCGATGCAAACCGGGATCGGTTGTTCAAAATAAGACCGCTAGTAAATTCCCTGAATAATTTATTTCTGCAACTCTACACCCCTGAGCAGAATGTAAGTGTGGACGAATCCCTCCTCAACTTTCATGGCAGACTTAGCTTTCGCCAATATCTACCTTCCAAAAGGGCAAGATATGGCGTTAAGCTCTACAAACTGTGTGAAATCGGGTCAGGATATACCACCGCCTTCAGGATTTATGAAGGGCGGGACCGCTCAATAAATGTTCCTGGATGCCCCCCTGATCTTTCCACCAGCAGTAAGATCGTGTGGGAGATAATGCAGCCTCTGCTTCACCAGGGGTACCACCTGTACTGTGATCATTTTTATTCCAGTGTGCCCGTTTAGGCATTTGCATGCTGCAAGGACTGGGGCATGTGGTACCATGCGCAAAAACAGAATTGGTTTTCCACAGCAATTAGTGGGGAAGCGCATGGTAAAGGGGGTCTCCTGTGCTTATGCATCTGAAGAATTGCTGGCGGTCAATTTCAGGGATCGCAAAGATGTGTATGTGCTAAGCACGATTCATACCGCAGGAACAGTGGCAGTGAGGGAAAGAGGGGCAACATCGGACAAGCACAAACCAGTGATCGGGTCCGAATATAACAAGTACATGGGGGGGTGGATTTAAGCGACCAGGTTTTACAGCCCTATTTAGTAAAACGCCAAACTAAAACCTGGTACAAAAAAGTGGCCATTTATCTGTTACAGGTGGCAAATCCACAACTCATTTGTGCTCTACAAAAAAAACAGAGGCAGAGACACATACCTGGATTTCCAGGAGAAAATTATTGAGGGCCTCATTTTTGATGTTCAGGACACCCGAGAATGCCCCCAGTCTGAGGATGTCACGCGACTGACTGAAAGACACTTCATCAGTCGGATTCCCCCAACACCAACCAGAAGCAACCCCCAGAAAAAGTGCCGCGTCTGCAGAAAAGACCGGCACCGCAAAGATTCCCGATATTTCTGTCCCTCATGTCCCTCACAACCAGGCCTGGGCATTGAGCCATGTTTTAAAAAATACCACACTGTTCTGCATTATTAGATTTTAGTTAATTCGTTGAAAATATATTTGCCCTACATTACGTTTTTATTTTTCCCCTGATTTTACTCCAAGGGTGAGGGAGGGAATGGGTGGGGGGTGGATGTCATGTTTGCATGTTCTCTAAAGTTCATCTGCTGGAGAGCTCCATTTGCATAAACCTGCAATTTCTTATTTTAGAAAACCCAAAAAAATAAATTCCCATTCTACCCCTAGATGAATATTTTGGGATTTCGGCTTCAAGAGCAGATATTTTGGACGTGTTATAGAAACTCTGTTGAGTTTTGTAAAACCAGCTTTGAAAAAAAGTGATTTGTGAAATAATCTTCTTCTATCGTCCGCCCTCCTACTTCTCTATGTGATAATAAGACACACATATTTGGTATCCCCATGCACAGGAGAAGTGGCAGAAAGTGAAAGGAGATTATTTTTGTCCGTGGTCTATGCCGTGTGTGAAAAATGCTGGTATAAACTGACGTATTTGCTAAAAAATTGCTCATTTTATTTTGATCCATCTTATTCAAGAAACTTTCAGAAGAAAACTGGACAGTCTAAAAATATGATAAACCCCTTGAAGGAAACCTTGTGGGGTCTACTTGTGTGAATGAAGTCATTTATGGGGTGATTCTAATGTTTCAGCAGCATTAGGCCCCCCAGAAAACAGTATGCGGCTATAAAGTCAAGTGCAGAATTCCTGGACCAAAAAGCCTCCTTTTATGCCAAGCCCTGGCACATGCCCGCACAGTGAATAAGGCACACATATTTGGTATCCCCATGCACAGGAGAAGTGGCAGAATGTGAAAGGAGATTAATTTTGTCTGTGGTTCATTTTGTGTGGGAAAAAGCTATCATAAACTGACGCAATTGCTAAATTCTTGCATTTTTTTCCAATTTTGCCCACTTTAGAGAAAGAAATAAAAATGATATATACTGACAAATGCCACTAAAACAAAGCCCTATCTGTCCTTTAAGAAGAGTGTAAAATTCAAAGATGAACTTTATTCACCTGCAGAGTTATAGTCATCTAAAGAAGCGCAAAGCAAAATTGTCAAATTTGCTCTGGTCATTTAGCTGTAAAACAGCCTAGTCCTTAACCGGTTAAATGTCTGTGTCCATACATACTGACAGTTTCCAATCATCGCTGACAGTATAAGACTGTGTTAGAACATGTCACGATCTGTGGGTATGTGGACCCACTATGCCGCACCGCCATAGTGGAGTTGTAGCTGGCCAAACAACAGTTTACCATGTCTATACAAAATCCAAGCCAGGGGAACCTGCAATAATCACCTATTGGTACATTCAGGAAAGTTTATGTCAACCTATATGTATAGTTATAGAATCGTAAACCATAAAGGGACAAAAACATATATAAAGCAAGTATATCTTGGTGTATTGACCCCGATATTTGAGCAAGAAACACCTACAAGGTATGGGGTACAATTAACACACAGTAGTCTCATATAGAAAAATACAATCTTTATTCAAAATACATAAACAATAAAAATGAGTCATGCAAAGCATGAACAGGACGTCCCTCTGTGCAGAGAGCAAAATGTAAGCACTTGGTAACCGGCATGGGTATTGAGAGATACAATCCAACACTCAAAGTACTGGATGTCAGGTGCACATGTCACAATGATCCAGCTGATCAGCATGTGAACGGCAGTACAGCAATCATATATATGCAGGTGACTGGGTATAATGGTCAGTGCGTAGTAACAGAACATAGACAAGCAAGATCAAGAGATGAGCAAACAAGTAACCTACCCATGTGGCTCACTTAGCACAACCAGAGACGTCACATCCCACGCGCGTTTCGGCGAAATGCCTTCGTCCGGGGGTGGCGTCTCTCCAGTGGGACCCTCCATTTACATGCACAGCATCCAATCAGGCATGATAGGGGCGTTACTCATCCAGGCAATGTGTTAGCTCGTACTGGCGTCATGCGCCGGGTCTAAAGATGGCCGACGGCACACTCCTGGCCACGCGTCATCCAGGCGGGCGGGGGATCGACGACGGCTGACGTCGCGAAGCCCCGCCCACTGGGATATAGACGCACGAGCAACGAGATAGCCCAGTCACTCCCCCTGGCGTAAGCGCACAGCTGTACATGCCTGGATATATAGGTGGGTATGGATACAGATTAGCCTGACTGGACGATGTCGCAACAAAAGACATAGTATTGATTTATACATTGGATGAAGTACCAAACTGACAGTATGGCGATGGCGTTATGAACTATAATTCTATCATCGATCATGGTTATATGTCAAGCACATCATTGAGAAATAAATGCATAAAAATAAATAGATTAAAAATATATTTATATTATGTATGATGGTGATATGAAATAAAGTGACCCGAAATTGGTAAAACATTATATGTTGTATGTTTTTATGTGTGATAAAAAAGTGAGTAGAACCTATGTATAAAATTGGTTATGTGAATTCATATAGTATAAGTGTACACAAAACTATGTATATACAAAAAAATATAACTATATATCATGAAAAATAAAAAATATATATATATTAAGTGACATGTATAGATATGCATATTTAGACATATAAATAAATATGCAAGTGCAAAAACGGATAAAAATATAAATAGAAGAGAAATGACATTAGTGAAGAAAAAAGTATACGTACATGGTACAGAAAGATATTCCAAACATGACTGTGTGTGTGAATAAAAGGTGAAAAGCGTGTAACCAATGTGGAAACAAAGAATAATAGAAATATATACAACAGATGCATAAAATATACGCATGTATAAGCTATATATAATAAAAATGCTCATAAAATACATTTAGTGCATTTAATAAAATAAATGTATATTTCTGTGCAATCATATAACCAAAATGGATCAATATGCATATTATTGTTATATGAGTCATTATTCGCTATATTAGCCACATGTCTTCATATAAATATTCGTACTTCCGAGGTCACCCAATAAAGTAGCGACACAACTATCTGTAGAGAAACTGAAAAATGGAGGGCAAATTAATAACAATACAAATTAAAATAAAATATATACAACGTACATTTATGTTATAAAGAGTGACCCACTGGAGGTCAATGGTCAGAGAAATGGAGCAAAATTCACATTTTCATTTAGTCCAAGTGGACGCAGAGTCCCCAGAGTCCAGATCCACTTTGATTCACACTGAGCCAGTTTTTTTTTATATATCGCCTTTACGAATATTTGGTTCGATGCAATCAATGCCCCTAACTTTCAATTTCGTCGGGTCACATGCATGGTGTGTCTTAAAGTGTGTCTACAGCTTTTAAAGTTTCTAATGTTTCAATGGCCCCCGCTCCCATGATGTCTCTTACATGTTCTCTAACCCGGATCTTAAATTCTCTGGATGTGAGACCAATATATATTTTGGGGTATGGGCATGTAGCATAGTAAACTACTGCTTTTGTTGAACACGAAATTGAATGCGTAATGGTAAAGGTTTTCTTACCTGCTGAATAAGAAAAAGAGGTCGCCCTCTCAATGTTGGGGCACGCAACACAACTTCCACATGCTCTACAGCCCCATTTTGGGTACCAAATGGGAACTTCAAGTCATTACGTTGATAGTAGCTCTTGACAAGATAGTCTTTGAGGTTTTGTGATCGTCTCGCAGAGATACTTGGGTACTTGGTGATATCTTTTTCTATTGTGGGGTCTGTGAGTAAAATGGGCCAAAATTGTTTAATTATTCCCTTCATTTGAAACCAGCGTGATTGGTAGTTTGTTGTAAATCTTACCTGTACTTCAGACTGGCTTTTCGGTTTAGGGAATAAAAGATTCTCTCTCGGAGTACTTTTGGCACGATAGTACGCTTTTTTGATCGATCTTTTGCTATATCCGCGGGCCAGAAAACGATTAGTGAGGTCATAGGCTTGTTTTTCAAAGACCTCTATAGAGAAACAAATCCTTCTGATCCTGAAGAATTGGCCTGTTGGTACTGCCCATATAGTCTGTTTGGGGTGAGAAGAAGAAGCATGAAGAAAAGAGTTTACCGCAGTGGTTTTACGGAATACATCAGTTTGGAGGAAACCATTAGAGTCCCGTAATAGTTTAATGTCCAAAAATTCTGCTTGATGTTTATTAGAATGATAGGTTAACTTGATATTGAAGTCATTTTTGTTCAAGTCATGTATAAAAGTGGCAAGTGATGCCGGCGTATCTTTCCAGATGAGCAGGATGTCATCAATGTATCGGGACAAAAAAATATGACCTGGTCCATTGAGACACCCTGCCCACCCTGGAAAAGATCCCTCTCCCACAGCCCGAGGAACAAATTGGCATATGAGGGTGCACAGGCCGCCCCCATTGCCGTTCCCTGGAGCTGTAGGTAGAAAGACCAGTTAAAAATGAAAAAGTTGTGAATAAGGGCGAATTCAAGTAAGGTAAGTATAAACTTAGAGAAATTAGTTTCCATGTTTCCTGTGTTGAGAAAGAATTCAGCTGCTTTGAGTCCGTCAGCATGACGTATACTGGTGTATAGCGACTCAACGTCGCAAGTGACTGACAACATATCATCCTCTATATTGATTCCGTCAACCCTTTGCAGAAGATCTGCTGTGTCTCGTACGTATGATGGTAAGCACTCGACAAATCCCTTTAAATTATAGTCAATAAAGTTACAGTTTTTTTCTGTCATATTACCCCTACCTGATATGATGGGCCTTCCTGGAGGAATCTTAGAGTCTTTATGGACTTTAGGTAGTAAGTAGAGGATTTGGATTGTCGGTTCAACTGGTGTAAGTGCTTTGTAAAGCTCCTTTGTGATGGTGTTGTCAAATAGGGCTTTATTCAATATTTTTAGAGTAAATACAGATAGACCTACAAAATTATTATAATCCCCAGACCTCCCTAAACAAAAACAGACCCCTAAATAATTACAGACCCCAGATCAGACCCCTAAAGAAATGCAGACCCCAGACCAGACCCCTAAATAAATACAGACCCCAGACCAGACCGCTAAATAAATGCAGACCCCAGACCAGACCCCTAAATAAATGCAGACCCCAGACCAGACCCCTAAATAAATACAGACCAAAGACTAGACCCCTAAATGAATACAGACCCCAGACCAGACCCCTAAATAAATACAGACCCCAGACTACACCCCTATATAAATACTGACCCAAGAATATGCCCCTAAATCAATGCAGACCGCAGAACAGACCCCTAAACAAATACAGACCCCAGACTGGACCCCTAAATAAATGCAGACCCCTGACTAGACCTCTAAATAAATGCAGACCCCAGACTAGACCCCTAAATAAATACAGACCCCAGACCAGACTCCTAAATAAATACAGACCCCAGACTAGACCCCTAAATAAATGCAGACCCCAGACTAGACACCTAAATCAATGGAGACCCCAGACCAGACACCTAAATCAATGTAGACCACAGACCAGACCACTAAATAATTACAGACCCCAGACCATATCCCTAAATGAATTCAGACTACAGACCTAACCCCTAAATAAATACAGACCCCAGACTAGACCTCTAAATAAATGCAGACCCCTAAATAAATACAGACCCCAGACCCCTAACAAAATACAGACCCCAGACCAGACCCCTAAATAAATACAGACCCCAGACTAGACCCCTTAATAAATACAGACCCCTAAATATAAACCCAGATTCTATATTTGTTTGGAGTCTTACTGGTGTTTCCGTTTATAATGTGGGGGTACATGTAAGCGGGGCGGAGTATATAAGGGGCATAGTCAGGGGGTATAATAATGGGGTAAAAAAAATAATAAATAATCCATAGATGTGTGTTACGCTGTGACACAATCCTTTCTGCACAGGCCGGTGTCGCACTGATATATGGCGTCCTTCCTTATCCCCCGTTTGGTCCACACTCCGCACCTTTGCAGTTTGGGGAGTTTTGCTGTGAAGTGTTGTCCTGGTATAATACGGGCACCGTCGCTTCCAGCGGATATGTTTGGGCCCTCCCCTTCCTGGTTCCCTAATTTTAGAACCTTAATAATTCGCCACTTGAAACAGAAGAAATGTTCCCCTCGGGCACAACTGCATATTTTTTTATTTCCTGGCTTATTGGAGTCATAACTAATTTTATTTTTCATAGACGTAGTGGTATGAGGGCTGGTTTGTTGCGGGACGAGCTGTAGCGATTATTGGTACCATTTTGGGGTACATGCGACTTTTTGATCACCTTTTATCCTATTTTTTGGGAGGCCAGGTAAACAAAAAAACGCAATTCTGGCACAGATTTTTTAGTTTTTTTCATACAGTGTTCACCACGCGTTATAAACTACATGTTACCTTTATTCTGCGGGTCAGTACGATTCCGGCAATACCTAATTTATAGAACTTTTTTATGTTTTACAACTTTTTGCACAATAAAATTACTTTTGTAAAAAGAATGTATTTTTTCTGTCGCCAAGTTGTGAGAACCATAACGTTTTAATATTTTTGTCGCCGGAGCTGTACGAGGGCTTGTTTTTTGCGGGACGAGCTATAGTTTTTATAGGTACTATTTTTGGATACGGGCGAATTTTTGATCACTTTTTTATTCCAATATTTGTAGGGCAAAGTGACCAAAAAACAGAAACTCTGGTATAGTTTTTTACGGGTTTTTTTTTACGCTGTTCACCGCGTGCAATAAATAATATAATATTTTGATACCTCAGGTCGTTAGGGTCGCGGCGATGCCAAATACGTATGGTTTATTATTTTTTTTCAATAATAAAGGACTTGATAAGAGAAAAAGGGCAATTGTGTTTTATTTTATTACTTGAAACTTTTATTGTTTTCAAACTTTTATTTTTTTCACTTTCTTTTACACTTTTTCATACTTTCTTTTACACTTTTTTTCAAGTCTCACTAGGGGACTTGAAGTTCCAACTGTCTGATGTTTTTTTTCTAATACATTGAACTACCTACGTAGTGCAATGTATTAGATCTGTCAGTTATTCACTGACAGCAAGCCAATTAGGCTTCCCCTTCTGGCGGGGCCTAATCGGCTTCCGTAATGGCAGAGCAGGAGGCCACTGTGTCTCCTGTTGCCATAGCAGCAGTCGCCAGTCCTGATTGCCTGTCAGAGCTGGTGATCTGCTAGTAACCACTACGATGCAGCAATCGCTTTCGATTGCTGCATCGAAGGGGTTAATGGCAGGGATCGGAGCTAGCTCCGGTTCCTGCCATTACAGGTGGATGTCCGCTGTAACATACAGCTGACTTCCACCACTGATGACGACGGATCAGCTCCTGAGCCGGCGCCATCTTGCCGGTGGCTACGGAAGCCAATCAGGCTCCGACGCCGGGCGGATCTTGACCGGCTTCCGTGCTAGGCAGACCGGAAGGCCAGTATTAGGCCTCCGGATGCCATTGCAGCCACCGGAACCCCGGCAATTTCATTGCTGGGGTTCCGATGAGCTGCAAACACCTTAAGTGCAGCACTCGCGTTTGAGCGCTGCACTTAAGGGGTTAATGGCGGGGATCAAAGCTAATTTCAGTCCCCGCCATTACAGCCGGATGTCAGCTGTAAGATACAGCTGAGATCCGGTGATGATGGCACAGACTCAGATTCAGAGACGGTGCCAAACATTTGGCGTATGGATACGGCAATTTGCGGGAAGTCATAGCTTTCCATGGCGTACCCATACGGCAAATGTCGGGAAGGGGTTAATGTAAGGATGTGTACACTTAATTGTGCAGCAACGCTTGTTGTCTCCATTCTATGTCAGTGTGGGAAGTAGATGTCCGGCCTTATGATTTTGTGATATGTGATAGACCCAGAATCCCAATCACCAAACCAAAGAATGCAAAATAAAGACACAAAACATTATAATTGGGTGTTAAATGATCAAAACTTTTATTATATTATATGACCAAACCCAAAATGGCAAACCTCCGACTCACGAAGAGTCACCCTCCAGCACGCAGGAAAGGAAAAACCCCCTGTGGGGGAAACCTCTAGGGAAACCATGGCTGGAGGATTGCCCTTCCTCTGGGCTTAGAAGGTGCCAAAATATCATTTGTAACAGAATTTGTACGTTTTCTCAGATTTTCAAGGAAAGACAATACAATGAACGAACGACATAAAACACATAAATCGGCTGATCTGGTTGGCTAGGCGGATGTCTCTCTACCTGGGCACTCATTAAAATAAATGGGCGATCCACGGATGAGACGGGTCCTCCAGATGCCTCCTTGTAGCACCTGTCTCTGCTCTGGCTAATAGAGGGGGATCTCCTGCTGGAATCCCCCCTCTATTACAGACAACCCGTATGAAGAGGATGGCATCACTGTGATGAAGAAGTGGTCTGGGGTGAAGGGTTTCCCTGCTAGAACCTCCAAATTACATCAGGTCGGTATTGGTGGGGAAGTCAAGCTCAAGGTCCTCAGTCCCATCCAATATGGCGCTGAATGTGGCAGTAAAACCTTCTAATATGGAATCTTCTTTATGTCATAAACATTTGTATTTATGACATCAGCACCTTCATCATCATTACTACAGGAATTTATTACCACTGCACAACTCATACATTGTGACGTCACCCACAGTGGTCTGAAGTGTTAACCCTTTAATGACTGGCAGTGTACTTACCACAGAGGCCATAAAGCTGAATAGAACATATCAGCGGCCATAAAGGAAAAGGGATAATGCAGGGAGCATCTCCGCACAAGAACTATCCATGACAAAGGGTTGTCCAGGATAAGATAACTTGTCTGCTTTCTCCAAAAACCAGCACCACACCTGTCCATAGGTTGTGTGTGGTACTACAGCTCATTACCATTCACTTCAATGGAGCAAACCTGCAATACCAGATACAACCTGTGGATAGGTGTGGTGCTGTTTTTGGAAGAAAGCAGACATATTTTTCTAATCGTGCACAGCTCCTGTTAGAAATAGTTCAAAAAAAGTGGGGGGAGAAGGAGAAGAAGGGGAGAGGGAAAGAAGAAATTAAAAAAAGGGAAAAAGGGGAACTCTGAGGTAAAAGAAATCAAACTAGACTGAAAGGAGTCTGCTGGAGGTGCCAGATGGAAAGACAGATTCTGCCATGGGGACCAGATTAGTTGAAATGTATCTTGAAGGGGGGCTTCAGAGAGTGGGTTTTAACCCCTTCCCGCCCTATGAAGTGCTGTTGCATTGAAAAACTATGCAGTTCATCTTCGAATGCAGCGTCACAAAAACAAATTATTTTGTAAAAAATAAAACTATATAAATTTGGTATCGCCATAATCGTAGTGACCCGCAGAATCAAGTTATCATGCAATTCATGCCGCCCGATGAACACTGTAAAATCAAAACAGAAATGGCGGAATTACAGGTTTTTTTTCAATTCACCCCACAAAATGTAGGTTTTTAAAAAAAAAAAATTAATACATTATATGGTACATTAGTCCGCAGGGTAAATTCCACATAAACAGCGCCATTCATCGGTTAACTGTTTAAATGATACCAGCTCAAGTGACCTTTATCGAGAAACACCATAAGAAATGTTTTCACAATTAACCTTCTAATTGGGCCTAGCATGTGTGGTACTGTCTGCTAAGCCGTTGTATCTAAGCATATTATATGTGATACTGTCTGCTGAGCCGCTGTCTCCTATCAAGTAGCAGAGCTATCAGGTGTCATAGTGTAATGAAACGGGGTAGGGAGACAGACAGGTGAGCCCTAATCTACCCGAAACTCAGTCCCTGCCTACTTGCACGGCCCGTCCTAAGTGACGGCGTACAACTGGGCGATGGTCGATACGCTCAATAAGTGCAAGACAGACAACACAAGACAAGGGCACACAGAAGATAAAGGGGGAGGTAGGGGCAGTTGCCCACGGCAACACCGTGCGCAACAGGCAGTGGTGAACGAGCCGAGACAAACCAGGAGAGTACGAAGTAGCAAATCAGAGCAGGAGAATAGTCAGTCAAGCCAGGGTCAATAAGTAACAGCGGTCAATAAGGTAAGTAGCAAGAATCGCAGAGCCAGGAAACCAGACAATCACAGGCAAGGAACATGCTGCAAGTGAGGGTAAAAATAGACCAAGGGCAGGAGCTAGAACCGTCAGGCCAGGCTTTGATAGGTTCTCCCTCTCCTCAGCCTGCCAGCCTGAGTGGTAACAGATCGCGTCACTCGAGCAGACCTTGGAGCTGATGAAGGCTGATTAACCCCGGGCGTCGACACAGAACCTGTGTCTGGCAAACCCTTTACAGTACCCCCCTTTTTATGAGGGGCCACTGGACCCTTCCTAGGTGGGCCTGGCTTGTTGGGGAACCGAAATTGGAACTTGCTGAGCAATATACCGGCGTGAACATCCCGGGCGGGTACCCAAGTCCTCTCCTCAGGCCCGTATCCTCTCCAATGGACCAGGTACTGGAGGGAGCCTTGGACCATCCTGCTGTCCACAATCTTGGCTACCTCGAATTCTACCCCATCCGGAGTGAGAACAGGAACCGGAGGTTTCCTCGATGTAGCCAAGGACGGGGAGCAGCTTTTCAAGAGGGAGGCAAGGAAAACGTTGTGTATCTGAAAAGACGGGGGTAACTCCAGCCGGAAGGTGACAGGGTTGAGGACCTCAATAATTTTGTATGGCCCTATATACCAGGGAGCAAACTTCTTGGACGGAACTTTAAGGCGCAAATTTTTAGAAGACAGCCACACCAGATCCCCGACCACAAGCAGAGGGTTAGTTGAACGTCTTTTATCTGCCTGAGTCTTTTTGATGATCTGGGACGCCTCAAGGTTCTTCTGAACCTAGGCCCAGACTGTGCACAGTTCCCGATGAACGACATCTACCTCGGTATTGTTGGAACCACCAGGTGAAACGGAGGAGAACCGTGGATTAAGCCCAAAATTACAGAAGAAGGGGGAAACCCCCGACGAGCTACTGACCCGGTTATTAAGGGAAAATTCGGCGAGGGGAATGAAGGAGACCCAATAATCTTGAAAGTTTGAGATAAAACAACTTTAGTATAGTTCCACAGACTGATTAGTCCTCTCAGTTTGGCCATTAGTTTCAGGATGGAAGGCCGAGGAAAAGGACAGATCAATCTCCAGCTTCTTACAGAAAGCTCTCCAAAACAATGAAACAAATTGTACCCCTCTGTCAGAAACAATATTGACCGGAACCCCATGACGCAGGATGTGTTTGACAAACAAGGTAGCTAACGTCTTGGCATTGGGTAGTTTCTTGATGGGTGCAAAGTGGCACATCTTACTGAAGCGGTCTCCTACAACCCACACCACCGACGTGCCTTGGGACGGAGGCAGATCGGTGATAAAATCCATGGAGATATGGGTCCAAGGTCTATGGGGAATGGGCAAAGAACATAGTAAACCCGCAGGTCGGGACCTGGGAGTCTTGGACCTAGTACAAATTTCACAAGCGGCGACGTAGGCCTTAACGTCTTTAAGCAACCCAGGCCACCAATAGGTTCTAGAAATGAGGTGCTTGGTACCCAGGATGCCTGGATGGCCAGATAGTGCGGAGTCATGGTTCTCCCTGAGCAACCTTAGCCGGAATTGCAGGGGAACAAATAGATTGTTCTCAGGAAGGTTCTCGGGAGCAGAAGCTTGATCAGCCGCAATTTCGGAGACGAAGTCTGAATCCACAGAGGATATGATTATACCTGGCGGCAAAATACAAGCGGAATCCTCCTCAAGAGAGGGGCTGGCCATGAAACTACGCGACAGAGCATCAGCTTTAACATTTTTTGTCTAACTCCAAGGACTCCCCAGCCACAGCGAACAGGCCTTGACCCCCTCAAGCCTGAGAGTCCCGCCACAACAAAATAGCCCTCCCAATGCCATCCTGCAAGCCCAAGCACCACAAATCCATTCCCACATCCATTCCCACATCATTCAGGTGAACACCATCTGCACTCCAATACGCTCCAACTCCAGCTTCCAAGTCCCAGTGCCGAACACATATGCCGCCATTCCGCGCAACAAATGCAGACACCGCCCTGTTAACTTTTATCCAGGCTTTGTTGATCCGCTCCACCGACCGTGCCAAACGCCAGGATTTTCTAGGCACAATATCCGACCACACCGTCATCAAGTTCGGGTACAACGACCACAGATGCAACAGATCGTGTTTTATGTCCCGAACCAACTCACGGAACGGGCGGGCCCCAAGATCGTTGCGCACAAGAAATCATCTAAATAATGAATGATCGAATCCACCCCCGCCACAGATTTGACCACCCATTCCAAAAATGAGCTAAACACCTCAAAGTACGCACAAGAAATGGAACAACCCAAGGGGAGACACTGATCCACATAAAAACCGCCCCCCCCCCAAAAAACACCCCAGTAAACGCTGACTATCCGCATGCACCGGCAACAGCCGAAAAGCCGCCTCGACATCCGTCTTGAACATTAACGCCCCCTACCATGGAAACGCACCCACTGCACCGCCGCGTCGAATGACGTATACACGACCGAGCAAAGATCCCGATCTATCCCGTCATTAACCGACAAGCCCTTAGGATAAGACAAATAGTGAATCAAACGGTATTTGTTCGCCTCCTTCTTCGGGACAACCCCCAGCGGGGAGACGACCAAACCCGGGATGGGGAGAGAACTCAAGGGCCCCGCCATGCGCCCCAAATCCACCTCTTTTGCCAATTTCTCCCTAACCACGTCAGGATGCTGGTAAGCTGACTTCAGATTTTTTATGGAAAAGGGGACCCTGTGAGGAGGGGAGGGGATACAAAAACCCACATTAAAACCATCAAACCACAACTGCGCACTGGCCCTGTCCGGATAACTATTTAGAAACCTGACTATCCTTTCCAGCTTCACTGGCGTTACCCCCATGACTGGCGTTAAAACCCCCACCCCCACCTCATTTTCCCTTGTGCAAGCATTTGGATGCCCCGTGGGACGCCCCATTGCATTGAGCACAAAGGTGCTTGAACTTGCAACCTGCACCGAATTTACACTGCCCCTCATTGTATTGCCAGCACAGCTCGAGCTTTGCGTTGCCCCCTGAGCTGGATTGACCAGATTGGCCTGCTGCCCCCCCCCCCGCTCCCGGGAAAGGATTGGCCCGTAACCAGAGGGCAATATCCTCGTGGTCCCACCTAATATTGGGCCGAACCGCCTTCCGTTGTCTAAACTGCTTGTCATAACGTAGCCAAGCTACCCCCCCATATACCCTATGTGCTTCCCCGATGGCATCCATATAGCAAAACAGGGGGGAGCAATATTCCGGAGCCTTTTCACCAATAACACTGGCCAAAATGGCGAACTCTTGCAACCAGTTAACAAATGTCTTAGGGATAAGGAGGTAACAACGCTTTTCCTCCTCCTCCTTCTTACTCTCATCTCGCTTCCCCTTCTCCAGATTAAATTTTTCCAGGGGCAACAATGAAAAAATTTCCACGTACTCGTCCTTCCAAATTTTTTCCCAAACTTCCTGCTTCAAGTGTGCCCCCAAAGGTCCTTCAAAACACACATAAACCTCCACCCTGGCTTTATCGTCCAACCGAACACCATCAACCGCCGCCGCCGAGTCGGTCTGAACAGACACCGCCACCGATTCCGTATTTGCTCCTATACTCGCAGCGACCGCCGCCGGGGCATTAAACCCTACCCTACCAGCCCCCACCCATGCCGCCACAGGAGACCGCGAAGGGGGCTCGGTGACCCCCGTCCCGTCGAGCCGGCCTAACAATTCCTTGACGCAACCAACCAACTCTCGCAGACTTTCCCCCCCACCCCCAACATTCCCAAACCCAGACCCCACATCACATAACCGCTCCTCAACCGCGGAACCCTCCCCCGAAACAGGAGACATAAGTATAGCAGGAAAAGGTAAAGATGGTGAAAACGACTCACCGAGCTGCACAGGTGCTGTGGACCCATCAGCTGGACCGTCCTGTCCACGAAGCTCCCCATCCTCAAGGTCTTCGGCAGATCTGGTCCCAGTTCCATGGCAGAACGCACAGGCGTGCTCAACGGCCGGAACCGAGGTGGGTGAGGGGCGGGCTCCCAAGCTCTCTCTCTGGTAGTCGACCGACACCAGAGGGCCGGCAGCTCGCTGCCCGGAAGTCACCCTCGAAACAGACGACCTAGGCCTGCGGCCCAATGCAGGTCCCTTGCTTCCACCGGATCGCCGTGGGGCTCCACACCCAGCCGGCACATCACCAGGGGCAGCCGTCCGAACCATGGAACCCGGCGTAGAACTGGCGAGTGGAGGGGTGATCGGAAGTAGAGGCTGCACCCACCCCACTTCCGCTGGACTCCACTGCGAAGTGGGATTCCTTCCGACCCTGGCACCGGCTGCAGTATCTGTGCTGCCAGACGCCCCAGCCGGAGGTTCCCTCACAGGGCTCCCTCTGTGGCGCCGAGTTCGACAAGCCACATCGAGGCTCAGCCTTTCTGGAGGACGCGAGCGCCGGACCCGGCGCGAGGGAGAGACAGCCGAAGGTACCGGAGCGTTGGCCACCGCTGCAGCTTGTTCCTCCAACCAGGCGGGGCCGAATGCAGCAGCCGCCGCCCGCATCTGCTCAATGAAGTGCTGCGCTGACATGAGGTAAGGTGGCCGCCGGATGGGAGATGCGTGGATGGATGTCTTACTCCGTGCGCTGCTCCCGACCAAAAGACCGGGAAGTCAGCGCACTTCCGGCTAACCCTCACCGGATCCCCTCCCTCTCCTAGACCATCCCCCTCCACTAACTCTCCCCTTTGGCTGTGACACGATCCTCCCTCCTATCCCCGTCATGTCTGGCCTACCCTCCATTGTGGCAGAGACCGTCCGGCCTGTGCTTTCTATGGTTTTGTGCTTGGGATTTTGGGTCTATCACATATCACAAAATCATAAGGCCGGACATCTACTTCCCACACTGACATAGAATGGAGACAACAAGCGTTGCTGCACACATCGATTACATTAAGATATTGTATTACGGTCTGTAGCCTTTGGGGGAATATATTAACCTTTCTACAACAGTTTACTAGCGTAGAAAATCCACAAAATGCGCAAATGTCAAAATTTTTGGGGGCAACAAATGGGCAGGGCTTAGCAGAAATGGGCAACAATTTTACTATAATTTACGCCAGTAACTGATGTAAATTATAGCAGAAATCTATATGTATAGTGCGGCCCAGATTTATCTCTGGGGGGCGTAACAAGGCAAAGGTCCGTGCCAGACCCATACCTCCCCACCAATCAGACTGTATGCCCCCCCAATCAGACAATAAAATACATTTTAAAAATGTACTTACCTCACCACTCCGTTTCTCCCTCCCGGATTCCCTCAGACTCTTACAGCAGGCCGCAGCATGTAGAAAGTACTGATGACAGGCCGCGTTGCAGCTAAAAGATGCGACACATTTATTAAGAGTAGTTCGCCTGTTAATAAATGTGTTGCATCTTACTCCAGCAAACTGTTTAATAGGACTGGTGTATGAAACGCCAGTATTAAAGGGAATGTGTCGCTAGAATTGTTTTTAGGGGACTGAGTGGCACTGAGTGGCGGGTAGATTAGGGCTCACCTGTCTGTCTCCCTACCCCGTCATTACATAATCACAGGCCCATATACCTTTTCTAAACTGGTCCCTGACACAACTATGGACCCTCTTGAGACCCTGGCTCAGCAAATGCAGGGCCTCTCCCTACAGGTCCAAGCCCTGGCTCAGAGGGGCAACCAGCGTGATGCTACCCTGGTAGTGCCCTACCTCACTTTTTTCTCCTTTCGGGAGAGTTGTAGGCTCTATTTCCGTCTAAGGCCCCACTCCTCAGGTTCTGAGAGCCAGCAAGTGGGTATAATTATGTCCCGGCTCCAGGACGGGCCCCAAGAATGGGCCTTCTCCTTGGCTCCTGACGCCCCTGAACTTTCCTCTGTTGATCTTTTTTTTTCTGCTCTCGGGCTCATCTATGACGAGACTGACAAGACTGCTTTTGCCGAGAGTCAGCTGGTGACCTTACGTCAGGGTAAGACACCCATTGAGGAGTACTGTTCTGACTTTAGAAAGTGGTGTGTAGCTTCTCGGTGGAATGACCCTGCCTTGAGGTGCCAGTTTAGATTGGGTCTGTCGAACGCCCTCAAAGACCTGTTAGTTAGCTATCCCTCTTCTGACTCCCTAGATCAGGTTATGGCTTTAGCGGTATGTCTTGACCGACGTCTCAGGGAACGACGACTTGAACGTTTTTGTGCTTTCTCCTCTGCCTCCCCCATGATGGCTCCCGAGGTTCCGTTGCTTCGTTCTTCCACGGAAAACTCGGATGAACCAATGCAACTCGGGGCCTCCGTGTCTCCCCAACAACGTAGAGAGCTCCGCAGGAAGAATGGTCTCTGCTTCTACTGTAGGGATGACAAGCATCAAGTGAACAACTGTCCTAGGCGTAAGAATAAGCAGCCGGAAGAACTTCCGCGCCTAAGTGACCATCGGGGAGGTCACTTGGGCGCACAGGTATTTCCCGTAAATATGAAACCTTAAAAGATCTTGCTTCCCTTTCAGGTCTCTTTTGAGGGTAGGTCTGCTACCGGCAGTGCCATCGTGGATTTAGCGTCTTCTGATATTATGTCTGTGGAATTTGCTATGTTTCTAGCTATGCCATTGATTGATTTGCCTAAACCTGTCCCGGTAGTGGGTATCGACTCCACTATAACCAGCCCGATACAACACAGCAGCAGCAGCCATGCATTACAAGGGTGGGAAGGTCCACTGTTTTTGGCCCTTCCCAGCCTCATAATACCAGCCTACGGCCGCCCCAGTACCCGACCATCACAACAGATGGTCGGGTACTGGATTGTACCAAGCTCTTCCCGGCACCCCTGTAATAACGGGTGTTTTTACGGTCGTGTGCATGAGGCCCCGTAATGACGGGTGGCTACATGTGTGCACCCGTCATTACGGCAGCGTTGCTAGGCGACGTCAGTAAATAGTCACTCTTCAGGGTGCTGAAAGAGTTAACTGATCGGCAGTAACTGTTTCAGCACCCTGGACAGTGACTACCGATCACAGTACCTGTTCATACTTACCGGGAACTCCCTGCTTCCTCCAGTCCGGTCTCCTGGCCGTTGCCTTGGTGACGCGTCCCTCTCGACATCCGGCCCGACATTCCTTGATGACGATGCAGCCCATGTGAGCGCTGCAGCCAATCACAGGCTGCAGAGGCCTCTGCAGCCAATCACAGGCTGAAGAGGCCTCTGCAGCCAATCATAGGCTGCCGCGTCAGAAAAGAAGGTCGGACTGGAGGAAGAAGAGGGACTCGTCACCAAGACAACGACCGGGTACGTATGAAATGCTTTTTATTTTATTTTTAATCAGCAGCCTCTTTTCTCTATCAGTGATTGATAGAGATAAGTGGCTGCCGATTTGTATAATATTTTTGACCGGGTTCGGTCAAAACGCATTCGCTGCGAACCGAACTTTTCCGGAAGTTCGGACCGAAACCGAGTTCGGTTGTCCCGGTTCGCTCATCTCTACAAATTTATATAGTTTTATTTTTTACAAAATAATTTGTTTTTGTGACGCTGCATTCGAAGATGAACTGCATAGTTTTTCAATGCAACAGCACTTCATAGGGCGGGAAGGGGTTAAAACCCACTCTCTGAAGCCCCCCTTCAAGATACATTTCAACTAATCTGGTCCCCATGGCAGAAATCTGTCTTTCCATCTGGCACCTCCGGCAGACTCCTTTCAGTCTAGTTTGGTTTCTTTTACCTCAGAGTTCCTCTTTTTCCCTTTTTTTAATTTCTTCTTTCCCTCTCCCCTTCTTCTCCTTCTCCCCCCACTTTTTTTGAACTATTTCTAACAGGAGCTGTGCAGGATTAGAAAAATATGTCTGCTTTCTTCCAAATACAGCACCACACCTATCCACAGGTTGTATCTGGTATTGCAGGTTAGCTCCATTGAAGTGAATGGTAATGAGCTGTAGTACCACACACAACCTATGGACAGGTGTGGTGCTGGTTTTTGGAGAAAGCAGACAAGTTCTCTCATCCTGGACAACCCTTTGTCATGGATAGTTCTTGTGCGGAGATGCTCCCTGCATTATCCCTTTTCCTTTATGGCCGCTGATATGTTCTATTCAGCTTTATGGCCTCTGTGGTAAGTACACTGCCAGTCATTAAAGGGTTAACACTTCAGACCACTGTGGGTGACGTCACAATGTATGAGTTGTGCAGTGGTAATAAACTCCTGTAGTAATGATGATGAAGGTGCTGATGTCATAAATACAAATGTTTATGACATAAAGAAGATTCCATATTAGAAGGTTTTACTGCCACATTCAGCGCCATATTGGATGGGACTGAGGACCTTGAGCTTGACTTCCCCACCAATACCGACCTGATGTAATTTGGAGGTTCTAGCAGGGAAACCCTTCACCCCAGACCACTTCTTCATCACAGTGATGCCATCCTCTTCATACGGGTTGTCTGTAATAGAGGGGGGTTTCCAGCAGGAGATCCCCCTCTATTAGCCAGAGCGGAGACAGGTGCTACAAGGAGGCATCTGGAAGACCCGTCTCATCTGTGGATCACCCATTCATTTTAATGGGTGCCCAGGAAGAGAGACATCCGCCTAGCCAACCAGATCAGCCGATTTATGTGTTTTATGTCGTTCGTTCATTGTATTGTCTTTCCTTGAAAATCTGAGAAAACGTACAAATTCTGTTACAAATGATATTTTGGCACCTTCTAAGCCCAGAGGAAGGGCAATCCTCCAGCCATGGTTTCCCTAGAGGTTTCCCCCACAGGGGGTTTTTCCTTTCCTGCGTGCTGGAGGGTGACTCTTCGTGAGTCGGAGGTTTGCCATTTTGGGTTTGGTCATATAATATAATAAAAGTTTTGACCATTTAACACCCAATTAGAATGTTTTGTGTCTTTATTTTGCATTCTTTGGTTTGGTGATTGGGATTCTGGGTCTATCACATATCACAAAATCATAAGGCTGGACATCTACTTCCCACACTGACATAGAATGGAGACAACAAGCGTTGCTGCACAATTAAGTGTACACATCCTTACATTAACCCCTTCCCGACATTTGCCGTATGGGTACGCCATGGAAAGCTATGACTTCCCGCAAATTGCCGTATCCAAACGCCAAATGTTTGGCACCGGCTCAAAAGCTGAGTCGGTGCCATCATCGCCGGATCTCAGCTGTATCTTACAGCTGACATCCGGCTGTAATGGCAGGGACTGAAATTAGCTTTGATCCCCGCCAGATCTAATACATTGCACTACGTAGGTAGTGAAATGTATTAGAAAAAAATCATCAGACAGTTGGAACTTCAAGTCCCCTAGTGGAACTTGGAAAAAGTGTAAAAAAAAGTATAAAAAAGGTGTAAAAAAAAAGTAAAAAAAATAACAGTTTGATAACAATAATATTTTCTGCGTCCTATTAATTTCAATTGGAGCTCAGAGGTGGAAACCACTTGTAGAACATCAGCCCCCCACTCACAGTGAAATAACCATCAGTGGTATCCGCCCTGGAAACCACAGGGAATTCCACCTGAAAAACCGCACCAAATTTTAGTGCAGTTTTTCGGGCGGTATATCTCCTGCGGAAAGACCGCAGAAATCATTTTAAAAAAGCTTATACTTACCATAGTCATAGCGACGCGTATTCTGTTCTGAGCGCAGCCTGGCCTCCTGTGATGATGCTGTAGTACATGTGACCGCTGCAGCCTTTGATTGGCTGCAGCAGTCACATGGGATGGTATCATCATCCCCTGAGGCCAGACTGCGCTCAGTACAGAATATGCGTCGCTATGACTATGGCCGGGAGTAAGTATAAGCTTTTGTTTTTTCTCATTATACAATCAGGGCCGGGTCTAGGTTTATGTGAGCTATTTGGTGACACAGACTTAGTAGACCCCTTTGCGGGGGAACTCACGGGGGCAGTAAAATGGTAGAAAACGTCACTTTGTGCCTCCATATAGACGTTAGGACCTACTTATGCCCCCACATAGAAGTTAGGCCCCCAGTTTGTACCCCAAAAAAATTTGTGCCCTCTGTAGATAGTGGTAGTGCCACACAGCCCCCCTCCCTGGTTGTGCCACACAGCCCCCCTCCCTGGTTGTGCCACACAGCCCCCCTCCCTGGTTGTGCCACACAGCCCACCTCCCTGGTTGTGCCACACAGCCCCCTCCCTGGTAGTGCCACACAGCCCCCTCCTCCCTGGTAGTGCCACACAGCCCCCTCCCTGGTAGTGCCACACAGCCCCCCTCCCTGGTTGTGCCACACAACCCCCTCCTCCCTGGTAGTGCCACACAACCCCCTCCCTGGTAGTGCCACACAGCGCCCTCCTCCCTGGTAGTGGCACACAACCCCCTCCTCCCTGGTAGTGCCACACAGCCACCCTCCCTGGTGGTACCACACAGCCTCCCGCCCCCCCCCCGGTAGGTAGCGATTTTGGTTTCCCTCTAGGAGTGGAATTCCAGCCAGAGTATATGCAGAGCTAAAGAACCCGTTTAGTAACACTGCCTTCTCTTGATCCCCTGTGACCAACTCCCCATTACCACTATTTAGGGGTCCTACATGTTCAGACCTTGGCTTTTTTTCATTTACATACTTGAAGATTTTTTGCAGATTTGATTTACTATCATTGGCCACCTGCCTTTCATTTTGTATTTTTGCTGATTTTATTATCTTTTTACAGATTTTATTAAGCTCTTTATCATTCTAGGCCAAATGGGCAACTATCTTTTAATAGACACTTACCATCTCTCCTTGCTCACTGTTACTGTATAGGGTGTGATTTCTGACCCTGATCTTCCAGGACGACACCATCTCCATTAACCATAACTGGGTGAACGGGTGTAACGTGTCCTTCATGTGGAGCCTCCTGCAGGCCAATCTGAGCGCTGTACAGAGGGAGATCAGTGAGTGGCGGGAGACCATGGACGGCTGGGAGCATCACTGTCAGGTGACATTATTATATATCGTATACATTCTGAGCATGGCCAGTGGGGGCGGGGCCTGTCTCTGGCAGACTAATTGGGGGCGGGGTCTTTTCATTTGATGGAGGACCCAGTTGAGTCGAGGTCTATCCCTGGAGGGCCCAGTGGGGGAGAGACCTGTCCCCGGAGGTCCTAGTGGAGTGTCCCCGGAGGACCTAGCGAAAGACTGCAGCACCGAGCAGGCCGGCCTCCTGGGATTACATCTCATCCCTGGAGACCGCTGTAGCCTGGACTGGCAGAGCGGTGGTCACATGGGATGAAGTGTTCTCCAAGAAGGACGTCGTCATGCAGGCCAGCCTCCTGGGATGACGTTTCATCTATGTGATCGCCGCTACAGCCTGTGATTGGCTGAAGAGGATAATCGCTGGCAGTGGCGGATCCCCATATGGGCGTTTCAGGCGGTCGCCCGGGGCCCAAGACTTGCAGGGGGCCCATGCACACAAGTGAAACAAAACTCTCCAGGGCTGCTGCTGCCGGCCGCATTCTAGAGATCATCGGTCCCACGTGCTGATGAAGAGGCGGGGGGAATGTGCAGGGGGAGTCAATTGCGGCCAGGGAACAGGGGCACAGCACATCAGCTGTAGAGAGCAGACTGTCAGAGATTGTGATGGGCAGGTGCTGGAGTCTCCCTGACAGTCTGCTCCTCTGTGCTGCTGTACATTGTCCCTCCTGTCTAAACCTCCAGCAGCTGCCTGATAACGGCAAAACTGAAACTAGAGGGTGTAGGACCTGTGGTGACATCACAGTCACATGATTAAGGTCCTGGAGGCTGCCAGAGACAAGCACCGCAGAGGAAGAGACTGTGGTAAGTAAGTGTGTGTGAGTGTGTTAATGTATGTCTATGTAGTGTGTGCTGTGTATATAGTGTCTATAATGTAAGTCTATATAGTGTGTGCTGTGTATATAGTGTCTATAATGTAAGTCTATGTAGTGTGTGCTGTGTATATAGTGTGTGCTGTGTATATAGTGTGTGCTGTGTATATAGTGTCTATAATGTAAGTCTATAGTGTGTGCTGTGTATATAGTGTCTATAATGTAAGTCTATGTAGTGTGTGCTGTGTATATAGTGTGTGCTGTGTATATAGTGTCTATGATGTAAGTCTATATAGTGTGTGCTGTGTATATAGTGTCTATAATGTAAGTCTATATAGTGTGTGCTGTGTATATAGTGTCTATAATGTAAGTCTATGTAGTGTGTGCTGTGTATATAGTGTCTATAATGTAAGTCTATGTAGTGTGTGCTGTGTATATAGTGTCTATAATGTAAGTCTATATAGTGTGTGCTGTGTATATAGTGTCTATAATGTAAGTCTATGTAGTGTGTGCTGTGTATATAGTGTCTATAATGTAAGTCTATGTAGTGTGTGCTGTGTATATAGTGTCTATAATGTAAGTCTATATAGTGTGTGCTGTGTATATAGTGTCTATAATGTAAGTCTATGTAGTGTGTGCTGTGTATATAGTGTCTATAATGTAAGTCTATGTAGTGTGTGCTGTGTATATAGTGTCTATAATGTAAGTCTATATAGTGTGTGCTGCGTATATAGTGTGTGCTGTGTATATAGTGTCTATAATGTAAGTCTATGTAGTGTGTGCTGTGTATATAGTGTCTATAATGTAAGTCTATGTAGTGTGCTGTGTATATAGTGTCTATAATGTAAGTCTATGTAGTGTGTGCTGGGTATATAGTGTGTGCTGTGTATATAGTGTCTATAATGTAAGTCTATGTAGTGTGTGCTGTGTATATAGTGTCTATAATGTAAGTCTATGTAGTGTGTGCTGTGTATATAGTGTGTGCTGTGTATATAGTGTCTATAATGTAAGTCTATAGTGTGTGCTGTGTATATAGTGTCTATAATGTAAGTCTATGTAGTGTGTGCTGTGTATATAGTGTGTGCTGTGTATATAGTGTCTATAATGTAAGTCTATATAGTGTGTGCTGTGTATATAGTGTCTATAATGTAAGTCTATATAGTGTGTGCTGTGTATATAGTGTCTATAATGTAAGTCTATGTAGTGTGTGCTGTGTATATAGTGTCTATAATGTAAGTCTATGTAGTGTGTGCTGTGTATATAGTGTCTATAATGTAAGTCTATATAGTGTGTGCTGTGTATATAGTGTCTATAATGTAAGTCTATGTAGTGTGTGCTGTGTATATAGTGTCTATAATGTAAGTCTATGTAGTGTGTGCTGTGTATATAGTGTCTATAATGTAAGTCTATATAGTGTGTGCTGTGTATATAGTGTCTATAATGTAAGTCTATGTAGTGTGTGCTGTGTATATAGTGTCTATAATGTAAGTCTATGTAGTGTGTGCTGTGTATATAGTGTCTATAATGTAAGTCTATATAGTGTGTGCTGCGTATATAGTGTGTGCTGTGTATATAGTGTCTATAATGTAAGTCTATGTAGTGTGTGCTGTGTATATAGTGTCTATAATGTAAGTCTATGTAGTGTGTGCTGTGTATATAGTGTCTATAATGTAAGTCTATGTAGTGTGTGCTGGGTATATAGTGTGTGCTGTGTATATAGTGTCTATAATGTAAGTCTATGTAGTGTGTGCTGTGTATATAGTGTCTATAATGTAAGTCTATGTAGTGTGTGCTGTGTATATAGTGTGTGCTGTGTATATAGTGTATATAGTGTGTGCTGTGTATATAGTGTCTATAATGTAAGTCTATGTAGTGTGTGCTGTGTATATAGTGTCTATAATGTAAGTCTATATAGTGTGTGCTGTGTATATCGTGTGTGCTGTGTATATAGTGTCTATAATGTAAGTCTATGTAGTGTGTGCTGTGTATATAGTGTCTATAATGTAAGTATATATAGTGTGTGCTGTGTATATAGTGTCTATAATGTAAGTCTATGTAGTGTGTGCTGTGTATATAGTGTCTATAATGTAAGTCTATGTAGTGTGTGCTGTGTATATAGTGTCTATAATGTAAGTCTATATAGTGTTTGCTGTGTATATAGTGTCTATAATGTAAGTATATATAGTGTGTGCTGTGTATATAGTGTCTATGATGTAAGTCTATGTAGTGTGTGCTGTGTATATAGTGTCTATAATGTAAGTCTATATAGTGTGTGCTGTGTATATAGTGTGTGCTGTGTATATAGCGTCTATAATGTAAGTCTATGTAGTGTGTCCTGTGTATATAGTGTCTATAATGTAATTCTATATAGTGTGTGCTGTGTATATAGTGTCTATAATGTAAGTCTATAGTGTGTGCTGTGTATATAGTGTGTGCTGTGTATATAGTGTCTATAATGTAACTCTATGTAGTGTGTGCTGTGTATATAGTGTATATAATGTAAGTCTATATAGTGTGTTCTGTGTATATAGTGTGTGCTGTGTATATAGTGCCTATAATGTAAGTCTATATAGTGTGTGCTGTGTATATAGTGTCTATAATGTAAGTCTATATAGTGTGTGCTGTGTATATAGTGTCTATAATGTAAGTCTATATAGTGTGTGCTGTGTATATAGTGTCTATAATGTATGTCTATATAGTGTGTGCTGTGTATATAGTATCTATAATGTAAGTCTATGTAGTGTGTGCTGTGTATATAGTGTGTGCTGTGTATATAGTGTCTATAATGTAAGTCTATGTAGTGTGTGCTGTGTATATAGTGTGTGCTGTGTATATAGTGTCTATAATGTAAGTCTATGTAGTGTGTGCTGTGTATATAGTGTCTATAATGTAAGTCTATGTAGTGTGTGCTGTGTATATAGTGTGTGCTGTGTATATAGTGTATATAGTGTGTGCTGTGTATATAGTGTGTGCTGTGTATATAGTGTCTATAATGTAAGTCTATGTAGTGTGTGCTGTGTATATAGTGTCTATAATGTAAGTCTATATAGTGTGTGCTGTGTATATCGTGTGTGCTGTGTATATAGTGTCTATAATGTAAGTCTATGTAGTGTGTGCTGTGTATATAGTGTGTGCTGTGTATATAGTGTCTATAATGTAAGTATATATAGTGTGTGCTGTGTATATAGTGTCTATAATGTAAGTCTATGTAGTGTGTGCTGTGTATATAGTGTCTATAATGTAAGTCTATGTAGTGTGTGCTGTGTATATAGTGTCTATAATGTAAGTCTATGTAGTGTGTGCTGTGTATATAGTGTCTATGATGTAAGTCTATGTAGTGTGTGCTGTGTATATAGTGTCTATAATGTAAGTCTATATAGTGTGTGCTGTGTATATAGTGTGTGCTGTGTATATAGTGTCTATAATGTAAGTCTATGTAGTGTGTGCTGTGTATATAGTGTCTATAATGTAAGTCTATGTAGTGTGTCCTGTGTATATAGTGTCTATAATGTAATTCTATATAGTGTGTGCTGTGTATATAGTGTCTATAATGTAAGTCTATGTAGTGTGTGCTGTGTATATAGTGTGTGCTGTGTATATAGTGTCTATAATGTAAGTCTATATAGTGTGTGCTGTGTATATAGTGTGTGCTGTGTATATAGTGTCTATAATGTAAGTCTATGTAGTGTGTGCTGTGTATATAGTGTCTATAATGTAAGTCTATATAGTGTGTGCTGTGTATATAGTGTCTATAATGTAAGTCTATATAGTGTGTGCTGTGTATATAGTGTCTATAATGTAAGTCTATGTAGTGTGTGCTGTGTATATAGTGTCTATAATGTAAGTCTATGTAGTGTGTGCTGTGTCTATAATGTAAGTCTATATAGTGTGTGCTGTGTATATAGTGTCTATAATGTAAGTCTATGTAGTGTGTGCTGTGTATATAGTGTCTATAATGTAAGTCTATATAGTGTGTGCTGTGTATATAGTGTCTATAATGTAAGTCTATATAGTGTGTGCTGTGTATATAGTGTCTATAATGTAAGTCTATATAGTGTGTGCTGTGTATATAGTGTCTATAATGTAAGTCTATATAGTGTGTGCTGTGTATATAGTGTCTATAATGTAAGTCTATAGTGTGTGCTGTGTATATAGTGTCTATATAGTGTGTACTGTGTATATAGTGTCTATATAGTGTGTGCTGTGTATATAGTGTGTGCTGTGTATATAGTGTCTATAATGTAAGTCTATATAGTGTGTGCTGTTTATATAGTGTGTGCTGTGTATATAGTGTCTATAATGTAAGTCTACGTAGTGTGTGCTGTGTATATAGTGTCTATAATGTAAGTCTATATAGTGTGTGCTGTGTATATAGTGTCTATAATGTAAGTCTATGTAGTGTGTGCTGTGTATATAGTGTCTATAATGTAAGTCTATGTAGTGTGTGCTGTGTATATAGTGTCTATAATGTAAGTCTATGTAGTGTGTGCTGTGTATATAGTGTCTATAATGTAAGTCTATGTAGTGTGTGTGTTTATGTGTGTGTTTGTCATAATGTAAGTCTATATACTGTGTGCTGTGTATATAGTGTGTGCTGTGTATATAGTGTCTATAATGTAAGTCTATGTAGTGTGTGCTGTGTATATAGTGTCTATAATGTAAGTCTATATAGTGTGTGCTGTGTATATAGTGTCTATAATGTAAGTCTATGTAGTGTGTGCTGTGTATATAGTGTCTATAATGTAAGTCTATGTAGTGTGTTCTGTGTATATAGTGTCTATAATGTAAGTCTATGTAGTGTGTGCTGTGTATATAGTGTCTATAATGTAAGTCTATATAGTGTGTGCTGTGTATATAGTGTCTATAATGTAAGTCTATGTAGTGTGTGTGTGTGTGTCATAATGTAAGTCTATATAGTGTGTGCTGTGTATATAGTGTCTATAATGTAAGTCTATGTAGTGTGTGCTGTGTATATAGTGTCTATAATGTAAGTCTATATAGTGTGTGCTGTGTATATAGTGTCTATAATGTAAGTCTATGTAGTGTGTGCTGTGTATATAGTGTCTATAATGTAAGTCTATATAGTGTGTGCTGTGTATATAGTGTCTATAATGTAAGTCTATGTAGTGTGTGTGTGTGTCATAATGTAAGTCTATATAGTGTGTGCTGTGTATATAGTGTCTATAATGTAAGTCTATGTAGTGTGTGTGTGTGTGTCATAATGTAAGTCTATATAGTGTGTGCTGTGTATATAGTGTCTATAATGTAAGTCTATGTAGTGTGTGCTGTGTATATAGTGTCTATAATGTAAGTCTATGTAGTGTGTGCTGTGTATATAGTGTGTGATGTGTATATAGAGTGTGCTGTGTATATAGTGTCTATAATGTAAGTCTATATAGTGTGTGCTGTGTATATAGTGTCTATAATGTAAGTCTATATAGTGTGTGCTGTGTATATAGTGTCTATAATTTAAGTCTATGTAGTGTGTGCTGGGTATATAGTGTCTATAATGTAAGTCTATATAGTGTGTGCTGTGTTTATAGTGTCTATAATGTAAGTCTATATAGTGTGTGCGTGTAGTGTGTGTGGTTTGAATATATAGTGTGTGGTGTTAGTGTGAATTGTATATAGGGTGTTTAATCTCACATTTTTTGTGTGTGAAATAATTTCCCACCCATAGAGCCCTCTGCAGTAAGTCAGATGCTCAGAACCCCCCCCCCCCCCTGCAGTATAATCTCCCCCATGGAGCCCTCAGTAGTTTTTATACTGCAGGGGGGGGGGGGCAGAGCGTTTGATTGACTGTTCAGGGTTCTATAGGGGAATAACTCCTTCCCCCCCCCAAGAGCCATAAGGGCGGATTTACACGAACGTGTAATACGTCCGTGCAACGCGCGTGCTTTTCACGCGCGTCGCACGGACCTATGCTAGTCTATGGGGCAGTGCAGACTGTCAGTGATTTTTGCGCAGCTTGAGTCCGCTGCGTAAAACTGACATGTCCTATATTTCTGCGTTTTTTGCGCATCACGCACCCATTGAAGTCAATGGGTGTGTGAAAATCACGCATGCCACACGGAGGCACCTCCGTGGGACGTGCGTGATTTGCTCAACAGCAGTAAAACTGTGATTGCAAACAGAAAAGCACCAGGTGCTACAAACATACAAACAGAGTGTCATAATGATGGCGGCTGCGCGAAAGGCACGCAGCCGCGCATCATATGGTGATGACACACGGAGCTGTTAAGTGTCTTTTGCGCGCGCAAAACGCCGTATTTTTTGCGTGCGCAAAACGCACATGCTCGTGTAAATCTGCCCTAAGTGTCAGACGCTTAGACCCTCCCATAGGGCACTCAGCAGTCAGTCAGATGCACTGGGGAGGGGTGTCTGACTGCTTAAAGGGTAACTAATGAAACTTTTTAAAAAAAATTACATGTCATAGTGACATGTCAAATGTTCTAATCGGTGGGGGTCCGGGCACTGAGACCCCACCAATCGCTGAAACAAAGCGCTCAGGTGAGTGATGTGCCACTTTGTTTCTGATCGTCTTTCCTCTGATAGCCGAGCATGCGGTGTACGGGCACAACAGAAAGTCTATGAGTCCGTACACCGCGCCGAGGAAAGACAATCAGAAATGAAGTGGAACAGCGCTCACCCGGGCACTCCTGCTGCTTTGTTTTAGTGATCGGTGGTGGTCTCAATGCTGGGACCCCCATCAATCAAAACTTCTGACATATCACTCTCACTATGACACGCCAAATGTTTTTTAAAAGTTTAGTTACCTCTTGGGGACTGAATTTATTGGTTTGAGTTAAGGTATGGGCCTGGGTCTTAATTTGCTTAGGGGTCTGGGGTATAAGACAATTTATGGTGTTTATTTCTGAATTTTTATGTTGCTATAGATGCTGAAAATGGCTACAGAATCGAGGGGAAAAGATTTCTCATCAGGAAACTCTGCAATCATCAGGAGAAGTCGCCATAACGGTCTGTGTCAGATGGAGAAGAAAAGAGAACGACCCATCAGTGAAGACATCTCCTGTGAGTCATTGCATTTATCTGTCCCCTCTCCTGACATGCCTGTTATCGGAAATCCTTGTATTCCACATAAAGTCTTTGTGTACCCAGGACTAATAGACAAATGCGTGTTACCATTCCCCTTGTCAGGAGGAAGTGTCCCACACAGTGTGATAATGTCAGCGATGGTTGGAGACTGTCAGTGTGTAGGGACACAGCCCTTTGACAAGGGGAATCGTAACACTCATTTGTCAATGCTCACACAGAAAGGTGGTGTTTAATATAGACATGACGTGGCAGGGCGGTGGTGGAGAAGGGGGCCCAAGCTTGAGGAACAGCCCAGGGCCCATGGTTTACTTAATACGCCACTGATCGCTGGAGGATAAAACACAGACTCCTAGATACGTTTGGGATCGCTGCGAATGCGCCACAAAAAAACGGAACTGCTATTTGATGCGTGATTTACATCCCCTTTGAATTCAATGGGGAAATCCCGCAACATATAATCAGTGTTTACGTAAAGACAATTGACATGCTGCGAAATGAAATTCCGCATCGCAGGTGAATTTGAGCGTATTTTTCTACTCAGTATTTACACAGCGTGTGGATGAGATTTGTTTTACCTCATCCACTTTGCTGCTGCTGTATTTGTTGCGGATTTTTTGCAAAGAAATCAGTTGTGGAAAGTCCGCCGTATTTACGCAGCGTGTGAACTGGCCCTAAAAGTGAGCGTGATCTCACGTAGCAGCTAAGGGACAATCCTGATAATCAGGTTAGGAGCAGCTTCTCTGACGTTGTTGGCTGTTCATAAGGCTAAGCCGTCTGCCATGGGAAGAAGTGAAAGCCGACAAGAAGGAGCGCCTATGACTTGCGAGTCAAATGATAACCTTAGGAACAGCCAACAACCTCAGAGAAAGTGCCACTAAGCCGTCTGCCACGAGTCCCAGGGGCGTAGTTAAGGTCTTAAAACAACAGGGGCAATAGCCTCAACATATATGCCCCATAAAAAATGTGTGTGTGTGTGTGTATGTGTGTGTATGTGTGTGTGTGTGTGTGTGTGTGTGTACACCGTGTTCCAAATTATTATGCACATTGGATTTAAGTGTCATAAACATTTAATTATTAGTTTTTCAATGAAACTCATGGATGGTCTTGTGTGTTAGGCGGGATTCACACGACCGGGTCGCGTCCGAGTGCCGGCCGGTAAAATCGGCCATTCTGCCCGGCCGGTTTGCATAAAGTTAAGCATCCGTGCCGGGCCGGGCAGATCCGGACAGTGACATCATCGGCAACTCCTGAAGGGGAATCCCCATGTGTTCGGGGATTCCGCTTCAGGAGTTTCCCCTGATGTCACTGCCCAGATATGGACAGAGACATCAAGCGCTCTGTCCAGGAGCGGAATCCCCGAACACACGGGGATTCCGCTCCTTCAAGGAGCTAAAGTGCGGCTAGCACATAGCAGAGCGGGGAGATACCTCCCCGCTCTGCTATAGTGGCGTCGCTACAGTAGTAGCAGCAGCAGCAGCTGCTGCAGCTGCTAGCGGCGCCATCAAAGATGTCGCCGGGCCAGGGCGCTTTTAACAAGCAGGAGAAGGGAGCCAGCGCAGCGCTCCCTCCACCTGCTGTACACCCCGGCCCTGCCACACCGTGTACAGCGATGCCATTCGTCAGAATGGCGTCAACTCCTCCTCCTCACATGCACTCTGCGCTGTGAGGAGGAGGAGATAGAGCGCAAGAGCCGGAAAACCCGGCCGTCACTCGGGACACATCCCGGTGATGGCCGGGTATTACCCGGCCCCATAGACTTCTATGGGAGCCGGGCGGCCGGGTACCCGGGCGAAAATAGAGCATGTTCTATTTTTTGACGGGCGGTTTTCCCGGCCGTCAAAAAATCGGCCGTGTGAATAGCCCCATTAGGGGTCTATTATTCCTAATGCAGCCGGGTGCCGGCCGATTTATGAACGGCCGGCACCCGGCCGGGAAACCCTGCCGTGTGAATGAGGCCTTAGGGCTCTTTGGATCATTGTAATCAATCTCAGACACCTGTGATAATTAGTTTGCCAGGTGTGCCCAATCAAAGGAAAACTACTTAAGAAGGATGTTCCACATTATTAAGCAGGCCACAGGTTTCAAGCAATATGGGAAAGAAAAAGGATCTCTCTGCTGCCGAAAAGCGTGAAATAGTGCAATACCGTGGACAAGGAATGAAAACATTGGATATTTCAAGAAAATTTAAGCTTGATCATCGTACTGTAAAAAGATTTGTGGCTGATTCAGAGCACAGACGGGTTTGTTCAGATAAAGGCATAATGAGGAAGGTTTCTGCCAGACAAATGAATAGGATTAGGAGAGCAGCTGCTAAAATGCCATTGCAAAGCAGCAAACAGGTATTTGAAGCCGCTGGTGCCTCTGGAGTCCCGCGAACCTCAAGGTGTAGGATCCTCCAGAGGTTTGCAAGTGTGCATAAAGCTATTATTCGGCCACCCCTAAACAATGCTCACAAGCAGAAACCGTTGCAGTGGGCTCAGAAATACATGAAGACTAATTTTCAAACCGTGTTGTTTACTGACGAGTGCCCTGCAACCCTGGATGGTCCAGATGGATGGAGTAGTGGATGGTTGGTGAATGGCCACCATGTCCGAACAAGGCTGCAACGTCAGCAAGGAGGTGGCGGAGTCATGTTTTGGGCTGGAATCATGGGGAGAGAGCTGGTAGGCCCGTTTAGGGTCCCTGATGGTGTGAAAATGACCTCTGCAAAGTACGTAGAGTTTATGACTGACCACTTTCTTCTGTGGTACAAAAAGAAGAACCGTGCCTTCCGTAGCAAAATTATCTTCATGCATGAACATGCACCATCTCATGCTGCAAAGAATACCTCTGTGTCATTGGCTGCTATGGGCATAAAAGGAGAGAAACTTATTGTGTCGCCCCCATGTTCCCCTGACCTCAACCCTATTGAGAACCTTTGGAGCATCCTCAAGCAAAATATCTATGAGGGTGGGAGGCAGTTCACATTAAAACAGAAGCTCTGGGAGGCGATTCTGACATCCTGCAAAGATATTCAAGCAGAAACTGTCCAAATACTCACAAATTCAATGGATGCAAGAATTGTGAAGGTGATATCAGAGAAGGGGTCCTATGTTACCATGTAACTTGGCCTGTTAAGTTTTTTTTATTGAAAGAGCTTTTGATTTCTATAAATATGACCTCCTGATGCTGCAAATTCAACAAATGACCATTTTAGTCTCTTTACAACTTTTAAAATGTTTTGATCTCTGTTGTGCATAATAATGTGAAACAAAAAATTCAGTTATCATTAGGATATTTGTTCAATAAAATTAGCATTATACTCCAACGGCTGATGCTTGAAGATTATACTGACTGTCATTTGCATCGACTATTTAGGAAAATCAGTGAAAAATAACATTTGCGTAATAATTTGGAATACAGTGTAGATCGAAATCCGGAGCATTAACCGGTCACTGCCGGCTCCGTGGTTTCCTTCACTGTAATTGACATCAGCACCAAAACCAGTTAATGTGTATAACGTACAAACGTGAGCGCCACACTTTCTGTATCACACCCCCGGTAATGGAGGGGGGGCAGACATCTTGGCTGTATGGGGCCCAGACATTCCTGATGGTGGCCCTGGCAGTTATGATCCGGTAGAGCTGGTTGTCACCCGGGCCGCTTCATTCCACTGTATGGCTTTGGACTTCTCAAGTTTGTCCTGCAAAAAATACAAAAAGTTATTTTGTGTTACTTTGTGCAAATTAGAAAAGAAAAAACAGCAGTAAAGTCAGTAAACGGTCCTCGTGCTGTGAGGTTGTTCGGCTGCTCATTCAGTCTGTTTCTGGTTTGGTAGCCGAATGGTGGCCATTTTGGCCTAAAAGGGCAAATTTGCTGCTCTGGAGACTGGGAAAACCGGACAGTGAGAACCCCAATGTTAACTGAAATAGCAGCATATTGGTTGTCGCACAGTTTTTCCAGGTAATGGAAACCTAAAAATATAAATTCAGAACTTTTCGGTTATCTGATGTATATGGCTTGGCTTCAAGGGATTCTTTACTTTTTTCGGCGGTTCTCCAGACAATCACTACATTTTAGAAAGGGTCCCTTGACATTAAGCTGATTACAAAGTGTCCCCCTGAAGGGACCCCCAGCGATCAGCTGTGATCAGTAGGGAAACCTGGCAGTAAGTGTTCAATTTCCCTGCAGCACCACCGCAGGAGAAATTAGGCATTACACAGTGTCCATTCATAGCAATATGGTGTCTGCGTAATACAAGACAGGTCCACCAAAAAGAGAGAGATGTTCTTTGTAACCGCTCTCCACTCTGGCCGAGAGATGAACCTGAAAATGAAAATGAATGTTCTTGAATGAATTATACATGGGCGGCTCAGCCTGCCAGAGCGTGTCTCTCTTTTGGGTCATAGAGTGGCATCAAGGCATATGATATCCATAATGCTAAATAGGTGAGACAAACCCTTTAATCTCTTCTGCTGCCTATTATAATAGTAAATGAATAAGGCTGCATGAGTGATATCACGTCTGTAGGGTCCAGCTGCATGGTTGTCAGCCACGTCTGTAGGGTCCAGGTGCATGTTTGTCAGCCACGTCTGTAGGGTCCAGGTGCATGTTTGTCAGCCACGTCTGTAGGGCCCATGTGCATGGTTGTCAGCCACGTCTGTAGGGTCCAGGTAAATGGTTGTCAGCCACATCTGTAGGGTCCAGGTGCATGGTTGTCAGCCACCTCTGTAAGGTCCAGGTGCATGGTTGTCAGCCACGTTTGTAGGGTCCAGGTGCATGAGTGATATCACGTCTGTAGGGTCCAGGTGCATGGTTGTCAGCCACGTCTGTAGAGTCCAGGTGCATGGTTGTCAGCCACATTTGTAGGGTCCAGGTGCATGGTTGTCAGCCGCGTCTGTAGGGTCCAGGTGCATGGTTGTCAGCCGCGTCTGTAGGGTCCAGGTGCATGGTTGTCAGCTGCGTCTGTAGGGTCCAGGTGCATGGTTGTCAGCCACGTCTGTAAGGTCCAGGTGCATGGTTGTCAGCCACATTTGTAGGGTCCAGGTGTATGGTTGTCAGCCGCGTCTGTAGGGTCCAGGTGCATGGTTGTCAGCCGCGTCTGTAGAGTCCAGGTGCATGAGTGATATCACGTCTGTAGGGTCCAGGTGCATGGTTGTCAGCCGCGTCTGTAGGGTTCAGGTGCATGGTTGTCAGCCACGTCTGTAGGGTCCAGGTGCATGATTGTCAGCCGGGTCTGTAGGGTCCAGGTGCATGGTTGTCAGCCACGTCTGTAGGGTACATGTGCATGGTTGTCAGCCATGTCTGTAGGGTCCAGGTGCATGGTTGACAGCCACGTCTGTAGGGTCCAGGTGCATGGTTGTCAGCCACATCTGTAGGGTTCAGGTGCATGAGTGATATCACGTCTGTAGGGTCCAGGTGCATGGTTGTCAGCCACGTCTGTAGGGTTCAGGTGCATGATTGTCAGCCACGTCTGTAGGGTCCAGGTGCAGGGTTGTCAGCCACGTCTGTAGGGTCCAGGTGCATGGTTGTCAGCCATGTCTGTAGGGTCCAGGTGCATGGTTGACAGCCACGTCTGTAGGGTCCAGGTGCATGGTTGTCAGCCACATCTGTAGAGTCCAGGTGCATGGTTTCAGCCACGTCTGTAGGGTCCAGGTGCATGGTTGTCAGCCACGTCTGTAGAGTCCAGGTGCATGGTTGTCAGCCACGTCTGTAGGGTCCAGGTGCATGGTTGTCAGCCACGTCTGTAGGGTCCAGGTGCATGGTTGTCAGCCACGTCTGTAGAGTCCAGGTGCATGGTTGTCAGTCACGTCTGTAGAGTTCAGGTGCATGGTTGTCAGCCACGTCTGTAGGGTCCAGGTGCATGGTTGTCAGCCATATCTGTAGGGTCCAGGTGCATGAGTGATATCACGTCTGTAGGGTCCAGGTGCATGGTTGTCAGCCACGTCTGTAGGGTTCAGGTGCATGATTGTCAGCCACGTCTGTAGGGTCCAGGTGCAGGGTTGTCAGCCTGGTCTGTAGGGTCCTGGTGCTTGGTTGTCAGCCACGTCTGGAGGGTCCAGGTGCATGGTTGTCAGCCACGTCTGTAGGGTCCAGGTGCATGGTTGTCAGCCACGTCTGTAGGGTCAGGTGTATGGTTGTCAGCCAAAACAACAAAAAACACTCCTGCCAAACCAGTTACCCCTTTGCCTTTGCCAAATCCCATTTACATGGGTGAAAATGAGAAAAAAAACAGTAAAACCCAGAACAATTATTTTGTATAAAAGAGGAAAGCAGAAGTTCCAGCCGTTATTCCAGCCTGTAGTGAAACTTGTAAACACAGAAAAAGGCCATACTTACAAATGGACACAGCCAGGTCAGAAAAAGCTGATGAAGGAGAGTGAGCAGGTGCTTTAAATAAAAATAGCCACTCCCACTAGTCTTGAGGGGAGTGGTATGTGGTGCATGGGATGTGTAGTAAGAAATAATAAATGAATAGTGTGTGTGCAAGTGTAATACTATAAGTGAAGTATAGGGGGCAGTAATGAGAAGTGCCTCAATAGAAATAAGTGGATAATGGGGTGCAAGTGAGTGAAACATGGAGGGATAGTGTGTACGTCATGAGGCACAACGTGTATAGCCAGGTAGAAGCCTATTTGTGACGCCTTGATAGTTCATAGAGCGGGCTACCCTGCATGCTATGCCAAACAACAACCCACCATGCTCTCCCAGCATCAAAGACCCGGCTGTGTCCAAGAGAAGCGAATATACGTAATAATGAAAAATACCTGGGGTATTAGTGATCATTCTGGCCAAAAGGACGCAAGCTCGCAATCCACGACAAGGATCCCCAGACTTGCGAGTCCCTAACTGGAACTGAATGTTCCTGATGCACAGACAAAACAGACATATACAAAAACACCGAAAAAGGTCATACTAATGATTACTAATACCCCAGGTATTTTTCATTACTACATATATTCGCTTCTCTTGGACACAGCCGGGTCTTTGATGCTGGGAGAGCATGGTGTGTTGTTGTTTGGCATAGCAAGCAGGGTAGCCCGCTCTATGAACTATCAAGGCGTCACAAATAGGCTTCTACCTGGCTATACACGTTGTGCCTCATGACGTACACACTATCCCTCCATGTTTCACACACTTGCACCCCATTATCCATTTTATTTCTATTGAGGCACTTTACTCATTACTGCCCCCTATATTTCACTCATAGTATTACACTTGCACACACACTATTCATTTATTATTTCTTACTACACATCCCATGCACCACACACACCACTCCCCTCAAGATCTGTAGTGAAACTTGTGTCTGGTCATTCCGGGGGTTCAGTGGGGTGATAACTTATTACTGGGAGTTTATACAGTGGACAAATATCGGAGGCAGAACCTCAGGGCCAGTGGCGTAGCTACCACTATAGCAGCCGTAGCGGCTGCTGCGGGGCCCGCGGCATGAGGGGGCCCGTGTCGCCCGCCGGCACGGGCCGCCAACATGGCCGGAGGCTCCACTATCAGCCGCTATGGCTGCTACAGCGCGGCGCCACTAAACACTACGGCAGAGCAGGGAGGTATCTCCCCGCTCTGCCATTAAACAAAAGACATGTATATCCTAGCCACAGGATATCCACAGGACAGGGGATACATGTGTGATCGCTGGCATTGATAGGGAGAACGGGGGACTGAAAGTCCCCTGAAGTTCTCCTTTACAAACCTCGGACTTCCGGGGTCTGTGTCGGCAGCTCCGTAGAAATGAATGGAGCGCCGTTCGCGCTTGTGCGCATGCGTGACCAGCGCTCCTTTCATTTTTATTGAGCTGCGCAGTCAGAGGTTAGTCATGGAGAACTTCAGGGGACTTCCAGTCCCCCGTTCTCCCTATCGCTGCCAGCGATCACACATGTATCCCCTATCCTGTGGATAGCGGATACATATCTTTTGTAGGACACACTGTAGGTCACTTTTTTTGGGGGGTTGGGGACGCTGTATGGCGTTCCCAACAGGGGGGGGCTGTATGGCGTTCCCTACAGGGGGGGCTGTATGGCGTTCCCTACAGGGGGGGCTGTATGGCGTTCCCTACAGGGGGGGCTGTATGGCGTTCCCTACAGGGGGGGCTGTATGGCGTTATCTACAGAGGGGGCTGTATGGCGCTATCTACAGGGGGGGTCTGTATGGCATTCCCTACAGGGAGGGGGCTGTATGGCGTTCCCTACAGGGGGTGGCTTATGGCGTTCCCTACAGGGGTGGCTGTATGGTGTTCCCTACAGGGGGGGGCTGTGTGGCGTTCCCTACAGGGGGGGGCTGTATGGTGTTCCCTACAGGGGGGGGGCTGTATGGCGTTAGCGCCATATAGTCCCATCTGTAGAGAACGCCATACAGCCCCCTCTGTAGATAACGCCACACAGCCCCCCCTGTAGATAGTGCAATACAGCCCCCTCTGTAGATAGCGCCATACACCCCCCCTGTAGATAGTGCAATACAGCCCCCTCTGTAGATAGCGCCGTACACCCCCCTGTAGATAGCGCGATACAGCCCCCTCTGTAGATAACGCCATACAGCCCCCCCTGTAGATAGCGCCATACAGCCCCCCTGCAGATACCGCCATACAGTCCCCCCTGTAGATAGCGCCATACAGCCCCCTCTGTAGATAACGCCATACAGCCCCCTCTGTAGATAGCGCCATACAGCCCCCTCTGTAGATAGCGCCATACAGCCCCCTCTGTAGATAGTGCCATACATCCCCCTCTGTAGATATTGCCATACAGCCCCCTTTGTAGATAACGCCATACACCCCCTTCTGTAGATAGCGCCATACAGCCTCCCCTGCAGATAGCGCCATACAGCCCCCTCTGTAGATAGCGCCATACAGCCCCCTCTGTAGATAACGCCATACAGCACCCTCTGTACATAACGCCATCCAGCCCCCACCTGTAGATAACGCCATACAGCCCCCTCTGTAGATATCGCCATCCAGCACCCTCTGTAGATAACGCCATACAGATATGGGGTTGTGCTGTAGCTCCTTGCACCGCCGGGCAGCTGGGGTGCTGCTGTGAATGGGGTCATGTTGCAGCTCCTTGCACCGCCGGGCAGCTGGGGTGATGCTGTGAACGGGGTCGTGCTGCAGCTCCTTGCACTGCCGGGCAGCTGGGGTGCTGCTGTGAATGGGGTCGTGCTGCAGCTCCTTGCACCGCCGGGCAGCTGGGGGGATGCTGTGAACGGGGTCGTGCTGCAGCTCCTTGCACCGCCGGGCTGCTGGGATGCTGCTGTGAATGGGGTCGTGTTGCAGCTCCTTGCACGGCCGGGCAGCTGGGGTGCTGCTGTGAATGGGGTCGTGCTGCAGCTTCTTGCACCGCTGGGCAGCTGGGGTGATGCTGTGAACGGGGTCGTGCTGCAGCTCCTTGCACCGCCGGGCAGCTGGGGTGATGCTGTGAATGGGGTCGTGCTGCAGCTCCTTGCACCGCCGGGCAGCTGGGGTGCTGGTGCGCAGGGAAACACAGTAAAGGGGACACAGGGTTATATCAGCACTGCGGCCCCTTCATTCTCTGGTCGGGGACCCAGAGGCTGGATCCCCATCAATCATAAAGTAATGGCATAGGCCATCGATCGAGTGGGGGGGGGGTGCTCTTGTTGTAAAATAACATACAATGTATGATCATACCCTTACCCCCACAAACATGGGCCTATAATCCCCCTCTTACAGTGTACAGGCCTAATACCACCCCCACATACAACTCCCATGTCACACAAAGCCTATATAGTCCCCAGCACACAGTATCCTCTCATCCCTCCCCCCCCCCAATAAAGTGCAGAGCATCTGAAACAATGTCCCCCTACCTTCCCCCACAACACATGACCCTGCATCAGACATTCACCAGCCCACAGATGTGCAGCAGATTGTCCCAGTGTCTCCAGGATGCAGATAGGGCAGGGTCCTACATCCTCCTGCTGCTGGTGTTTTTCATTCATTGACAGGAAGCAGTGGATGTTATCAGGTTGACTCCCCCTCCACATACGCTGATGCAGCCAGAGAGCCCTCCCCCTCCATGTCCTGCAATGGTCAGTGTGAGGTCAGAGCTTCCCTTTTGCTGATTGGTGGAGCACTTGTCAGCTGACAGGCCCTTCTACCAATCACAGCTTCTGCTCAGTAAAAGAAGCTCTTATCTCCGTCTCTAGCAGCTGATTAGAGCATGAAGCAATGTCAGAGCGGCCCCCGAGCAGCTGCATGAGGCGTCTTACCCCGGAGCACTGTGCGGCTGGGGAGGAAGTGGAGAGCAGCTGCACGAGGCGTCTTACCCCGGAGAACTGTGCGGCTGGGGAGGAAGAGGAGAGCAGCTGCATAAGGCGTCTTACCCCGGAGCACTGTGCGGCTGGGGAGGAAGAGGAGAGCAGCTGCATGAGGAGTCTTACCCCGGAGCACTGTGCGGCCGGGGAGGAAGAGGAGAGCAGCTGCATGAGGCGTCTTACCCTGGAGCACTGTGCTGCTGGGGAGGAAGAGGAGAGCAGCTGCATGAGGTGTCTTACCCCGGAGCACTGTGCTGCTGGGTAGGAAGAGGAGAGCAGCTGCATGAGGAGTCTTACCCCGGAGCACTGTGTGGCTGGGGAGGAAGAGGAGAGCAGCTTCATGAGGCGTCTTACCCCGGATCACTGTGCGGCTGGGGAGGAAGAGAGCAGCTGCATGAGGTGTCTTACCCCGGAGCACTGTGCGGCTGGGGAGGAAGAGGAGAGCAGCTGCATGAGGCGTCTTACCACGGAGCACTGTGCGGCTGGGGAGGAAGAGGAGAGCAGCTGCATGAGGCGTCTTACCCCGGAGCACTGTGCTGCTGGGGAGGAAGAGGAGAGCAGCTGCATGAGGCGTCTTACCCCGGAGCACTGTGCGGCCGGGGAGGAAGAGGAGAGCAGCTGCATGAGGCGTCTTACCCCGGAGCACTGTGCGGCTGGGGAGGAAGAGGAGAGCAGCTGCATGAGGCGTCTTACCCCGGAGCACTGTGCGGCTGGAGAGGAAGAGGAGAGCAGCTGCATGAGGCGTCTTACCCCGGAGCACTGTGCTGCTGGGGAGGAAGAGGAGAGCATCTGCATGAGGCGTCTTACCCCGGGGGCTATATGGCACTGTCTAAAGGAGGGGGCTGCATAGCACTGTCTACAGGGGGGGCTGTATGGCACTATTTACAGGGGGGCCAAACCTACAAGGCCAGGCTGAAGGAGGGGGCGCCGCAGAGCAGCTGTATCAAAACAGATGATCGCTACTACAGCCACCCAGCATACAGGGATCAGCTGTTTTGATGGGGCTGCTCTTTGGCGCCCCCCTTCCGCTCAGGCTTTTCCATTCCCATGGAACCCCCATCCCCCCCCTCTCGCGGCACCGCTCCCCCGTCACCCCCCCTCGCGGGACTGACCACCCCTCTCGCGGCACCTCTCCCCCACGCCACTCGCGGCACCGACGCCACCCCTCCCACCCCTAACTTCTCCCTCTCCTGGCAGGCTATCAGGGAGGGAAAACACACAATTTTTTTTTTCTTAAATATATATATATTTCTTTTTATCTATGTATTATCTAGGGGTATAGTGAGCATTTTGAACCCACAGGTTTTTTTGCAGAAATTATTGGAATTAGGCCGTGAAAATTAAAATCTACATGTTTGCAAAGAAAATGTAGGTTTAGCTCATTTGTTTTCATTATCACAAGGACTAAAGGAGAAAAAGCACCCCAACATTTGTAGAGCAGTTTCTCTTGAGTAAGGCCCCATGCACACGAACGTAAAAACGCCCGTAATTACAGGCGGTAATTACGGGCCCATAGACTTCTATTGGCCATGGGTACCTTCCCGTTTGTTTACGGGAAGGTGTCCATGCCGTTTAAAAATATGGAACATGTCCTATTTCAGGCCGTAATTACGACACCGGCAGGCCCATAGAAGACTATGGGGCTCCCGTAATTACGGGTGGCTACGTGTGTGCACCCGTAATTACGGGAGCGTTGCTAGGCGACATCAGGGGATAGTCACTGTCCAGGGTGTTGAAAAAATTAACTGATCGGCAGTAACTCTTTCAGCACCCGGGACAGTGACTACCGCTTGGGTTAATAGTATTAAAAGTTAACTTACCCAGAACTCCCTGCTTCTTCCTCCATTCCGGCCTCCCGGGATGACGTTTCATCCCATGTGACCGCTGCAGCCAATCACAGGCCAATCACAGGCTGCAGTGGACAAAGGACCCGTATTTACGCCAGTAATTACGGGAGGAAAAAAATATGCTCGTGTGCATGGGGCCTAAAACAATACCCCACATGTGGTCATAAACGGCTGTTTGGACACACGGCAGGGCTTAGAAGGGAAAGAGCGCCATTTGGCTTTTGGAGCTCAAATTTAGCAGGAATGGTTTGCGAAGGCCACGTCGGATTTGCAAAGCCCCTGAGGAGAAAAAGCAGTGGAAACCCCCACAAGTGACCCCATTTTGGAAACTACACCCCATAAGGAAATGATCTAGGGGTATAGTGAGCATTTTGACGCCACAGGTTTTTTGCATAAATTATTGGAATTAGGTGGTGAAAATGAAAATCTATATGTTTGCAAAGAAAATGTAGGTTTAGCTAATTTGTTTTCATTCCCACATGACTAAAGGAGAAAAAGCACCCCAACATTTGTAGAGCAGTTCCTCCCGAGTAAAACAATACCCCACGTGTGGTCATAAACGGCTGTTTGAACACACGGCAGGGCTCAGAAAGGAAAGAGCGCCATTTGGAGTTCAAATTTAGCTGGAATGGTTTGCAGAGGCCATGTCACATTTGCAAAGCCCCTGAGTGGCCAAAACAGTTGAAACCCCCCAAAAGTTACTCCATTTGGGAAACTACACCCCTCAAGGAATTTATCTAGGGGTATAGTGAGCATTTAAAAAAAAATGTGTCATTTAAAAATCCATGGATGTGTGATAAACTTTGAAGCACTCCTTTATGCACAGGCCAGATATGTCGGGGCAGGTTTCACAATGATAAGTTGTGTCTCGTCTTCTCCCCCTTTTGTAACACACTTTGCACCTTTTTTGGCTCCTTCCCTTTTTACCAGTGGAGGGGATTCCTCCAGGAAAGTGTTGCCCTGGTACAATACGTGGACCATCGCTTCTAGAAGTACTGGGGCTCTCCCCTTCCTGGTCCCCAAATACAAGGGCCTTGATCAGCACCTCTTGAAAATTAAGGAATGTCCCTGTGTTTTCCGCATGGCACTGTACGGCTTCAGTACTTGATCAGAAAGATCACCCCCTCCCATGTACTTATTGTAGCCGAGGATGCAGTCTGGCTTGGGGGTCATTGTGGTGGTACCTTGGACAGGGACAGGGGTTCTGCCGCTACCGTGCATTGTGGTCAACATAAGGACGTCCCTCTTGTCCTTATACTTGTCCAGCAACATGTTCTCGCTATTTAGCGACCTGCTTTCTCCTTCTCTTAGGGGTTGCCCAATCAGATTTTTAGAGAGGCCTCTCTGGTTTTTGCGCACGGTGCCGCATGCTGCAGGACTTCTGGTGGAGAGGCAGTTAAATAGTGGGACGCTGGTATAGAAGTTATCCACGTAAAGGGGGTAACCCTGGTCCAGCAGTGGGTGCACCAAGTCCCACACTATTTTCCCACTAACCCCCAGGACAGGGGGGCATTCTGGGGGTTCTATCCTGGCGTCCTTCCCTTCATAAACCCTAAACCTGTAGGTGCACACTGAGCTGCTCCCGCACAGCTTCTACATTTTAATTCCATACCTCGCCCTCTTGCTTGGCAGGTATTGGCGGAAATTTAGTCTCCCCTTAAAATGTAAAAAGGACTCGTCTATTGCTATGTTCTTTTCGGGGGTGTACACTTCCTGAAATTTGGTGCAGAAATAATCAATCATTGGCCTGATCTTGAATAGGCGGTCGTATGTGGGGTCATCACGGGGCGGGCACTGTGCATTATCCTTATAATACAAAAATGTCAGAATTATTTCAAAACGTGCCCGGGTCATTGCCATGCGGTATAATGGGGTGCTGTATAAACTGTCCGCACTCCAGTATTGCCTAATCGCTGGCTTTTTTACTAGGCCCATATGTAGGACAAGGCCCCAAAATATAATAATCTCCACTGCCTCTATGGGGGTCCACCTAGCAAATGATGACGTGGGGTTTTGGGCCAAAAATTGCCGGGCGTATAAATTTGTCTGGGCTGCCATTAAATTAACAAAATCCTCAGAGAAAAAGAGCTTGAAATAGTCCATTTCTGTGAGGCCTACAGTCTCTAACCGAATTCCTGAGCTCCCTGTGAAATCCGGAATGTGAGGCTCATAATTATCAGGGGGTGGGTTCCACAGGGTATCACTCATTTGTGGGTTTGCCTCAGCTGATGTCCTGGGGCGTCTTTGCGGGGGTTCCTCATCACTGGATGAGGATGATGATGATGAGGAGGTCAATAGGAATGGGGCAATTTCCTCTTCTCCCGCGCTGGCTGATTCAGTGTCAGGACCAGGATGGCGGATGCCTCTTCTGCTGAATAGACCCATTGAGATGAATGGGACATTTTTATTAGGGGGGTATGTAGTGCTTCAACACGTGTAATACTCCATTTATATTTATAGAGGTGGTTGTGTATGTTGTGCTTTTACACGTGTATATGACATTTATAGGAAAACAAAAAGAACTATAAGAAAAATTTAGGAGAAAGAAATTGACTGCACGTTCATTATAGAACTGTGAAAAAACTTGAGCTACAACTGTGTCGCTGCGCTATCAAAAATGTAGTGACCGAACTTCAGTTACAAAAAAGCTGAATGTCCGTCAGTAAACAGACGCTGACGAGAAGCTGTAGATTTACTCAAACTGTATAAATAACATAGAGCTATAACTTCTGCTATATATTTATTTTACAAAACGGACATCAGTAAACGTCCGCTACTCTAACGCCCTAACGCTACCCTGCGTAAACAAATGACCACTGAGGCTGATTATTAGACTCAGCACTCAGTGGCCCCAGGGCGCACCCAAAAAAAAAGGTGCAGTAAAAAAAAGGCCACAAAATAAAAACCCTGCACCTATAATTGATCCGATCAGTGATGACGGTCACTGATCAGCGCTCAGCGGCACAGGAAGCACACAGTAAATTGGTGCGGGTAGAAAAAGATGAAAAAAACGTAGCATCAAAAAAAATGACCACAGATGCTGATGAGTGATGGCGGTCACTGATCAGCACTCAGTGGCCGCAGGATGCACACAGGGAGGTGCAAAAAATAAAAAAAAGTCCTGTGCCAAATATTGGCGGTCAGTGATGGTGGTCACTGATCCACACTCAGCGGCCACAGGACGTAACAAGGGAAAGAGGGGGAGGGGGAAGGGTACAGGGATAAGAAGTTTAGGAAAAAAACAAGTGCTGCTAAAAAAAATAAATCAGCAGCAGCACAGATGATGATGACGAAGGTTCACTCTGCAGCAGGAAGCAGTCAGATGAAGACGTCACAGCAGGATGGCAGCACAGAAGGCCTCAGATTCGGTAAGTATGGCTCACAGATGGTCACACCAGCTCTGCTCACCGTTCCTAACCGGAATGAGGTGGGCAGAGCTGGTGGAGGGTGTTTCAAACACTCGCCATGGCTGCGATTGGTCAATCGGTGCAGACCAACCAATCGTAGCGATCGGGGGGATGGCATCCCTGCCACCTCGTCATCGCTACATGGCAGGGACTGGTGCTGTCCTAGGCAGCACCAATCACCACCATATCACTGTGCCCTGTGGCACAGTGATTGGTGAAAGCCGCAAACGGCCGCAATTGGCCGCTCTGAATTGACAGGCCAATTGCAGCGATCGCCGATGAGGGGCGGTTGAGCCACCCCCCTAGCCCTCGCGTAAAGATGGTCTGCTGTTATGAACAGCAGCCATCTTTACTTTGTAACTTTTATTTTTTCCACTGTAACCCCTTCTTCATTTGGCGTATGGATACGGCAATTTGCGGGAAGTCACGGCTTTCCATGACGTATCTATACGGCAAATGTCGGGAAGGGGTTAAACCACTAGCCGTGATCATATAAGCTACAGTGGCATCACCACGGGTATGCTAAAGCACCACGCCTCCCAGGGTCCGTCCCTTAGAGAAGCCCATGGATTTTTAATTGACATATTTTTTTAAATGCTCACTATACCCCTACTATACCCCTAGATAAATTCCTTGAGGGGTGTAGTTTCCCAAATGGAGTCACTTTTGGGGGGTTTCCACTGTTTTGGCCACTCAGGGGCTTTGCAAATGTGACATGGCCTCTGCAAACCATTCCAGCTAAATTTGAACTCCAAATGGCGCTCTTTCCCTTCTGAACCCTGCCGTGTGTCCAAACAGCCGTTTATGACCACGTGTGCCCCTGAACACTAGACTCTGGATATTATATATATACCACTGAACACCAGACTCTGCATACTATATGTACCACTGACCACCAGACTATGGATACTATATGTACCACTGACCACTAGACTCTGGATACTATATATACCACTGACCACAAGACTCTGGATACTAAATGTACGACTGACCACCAGACTCTGGATACTATATATACCACTGACCACCAGACTCTGAATACTATATTTACTCACTGGCCACCAGACTGTGGATACTATATGTACCACTGACCACTAGACTCTGGATACTATATGTACCACTGACCACCAGACTCTGGATACTATATGTACCACTGACCACTAGACTCTGGATACTATATATACCACTGACCACAAGACTCTGGATACTGAATGTACGACTGACCACCAGACTCTGGATACTATATATACCACTGACCACCAGACTCTGAATACTATATTTACTCACTGGCCACCAGACTGTGGATACTATATGTACCACTGACCACTAGTCTCTGGATATTATATGTACCACTGACTACTGGAAACCACATGTAAGTGGATAAGGGTTAGTTCACCACCACTGGATTAGGGATCGGAGGCGGCTGTATGACAATATGGACTAGTGATGAGGCCGGTCAGAGTTTGTGTTTAGTCAGTATTCACCTTAGTCGGCAGAGTCACAGGTGGAGTGAAACTCGTGGGATGATGGGGGTGATGGACGGCACATTGAGAGGCGTCATCCTCATGTTCCATTGGTGTCAGTGCTGCAGGTTTCTTCCAGCGACATAACATATATGATCCCCGTATGGTAAGTTCTTTCTTACGTTTTTTCCTATATGACATTTTATGGCCTGTCACATATAGACACATAAAGGTGAGGTACCCACCAGGGCCGTATTTACCATTAGATACCTGCGGGCACCAGATCACTGTAGTACTACCGGTAATGAATCCTCTTCCTGTGTGTTTTCCGATTTTATGTAACTAAAGCTTAATCGCTGTATAAATGAAAAGTTCTACAACTTCCTAATCTACTTTATGTTTCTTAGCTGAGAGCAGGACTAGCGATGTACAGGTTCACTGCATCTGAATGTAAGCAAGAGTGTCCTCATTCACTGACAGCAAACAGATCTTGAAAATGGTGAGTAATTGAAACATAAATGATATTATAAAGTTGTAGAACTTCTCATGTATACAGGAATAAAGTATTTATTATATGGGGGCATGGCTGTAAATATGCCCCCGGATATGACGACTCCTTGTATAGACCAGTCCTATTGGATCTCTCGGTGTGGACGTCTCTGCAGGGGATTTTTCTTCTTCATGAATGTTGATCTCTGGTGTGAAGGATCTGGTAACAGGAGCATCCATGAGGTGAGGGCCCTGACTGTAGGGGGCAGCATTGTAGCCGATCCTCCATCCCACACTGTGCCCCATTCAGTGTATCCCGTTTAGATAATCCTCCACAATCTAAATAGCCTGTACTTCAGCTCTCTCCTGCACTGATACATTGTAACAAACTCTCACTTATCATTATATAACCAATAAAGCTGTTTTCTGGTTTGGAAACCCCATTTTCAAATGCCCTATTAGGGAATTTTGGGGTAATAGTGTGAGTTCCCCCGTTCAGGACCCTGATTAATTATCCAGAATGGAGAGGGGCAACAAACATCATCTCCTGCTCAGGAGGACCATCACATCCATGTATTACATGCACAGCCCGGTGATTATAGAACTGTGTAATACTTTAATTCCCCTTTAGAGATGCTGTAGGGAAATTAAACTCTTGCAGCAAGTTCCCCCACAGATTACTGGACCCCTCTAGCAAAACGGTATTTTAAAAACCGGACAACCCCTGTAAGGCTCTGTTCACACCACATTTGGGCTTTAAATCTGACATATACCTTTAAAGTGTAGCTAAACGTTTGACAAACTTCTGACATGTCATAGTGACATAGTGACACATCAGAAGATTGGATTGGTGGGGGTCCGAGCACTGAGACCCCCACCAATCACTAGAATGAAGCAGCTGAAGCCCCCGTGTGAGCGCCCAGTCGCTTCGTGTTTGTTCGGCTTTTTCCAGAAATAAATGTATCGGTGAACGGACTCAATAGAAAGTCTATGAGCCGATACATTTTTCCGGAAAAAGCTGAACAGACAGGAAGCGGCTGAGCGCTCACACGAGACCTTCAGCTGCTTCGTTCTAGTGATTGGTGGGGGTCTCAGAGCTCGGACAACATTTACTACACAGAAGTCCAATGGGAATAAAAACAAGCACAAAGATGTAGGGGGTAAAAGGAAAGTTTTATTTACAGATAAGGGAAGGTTATATTTTATTATTAGGAGATTATTCTAGAAGTATTAAGACTACTATTATTATATACTGTGTATATGTATGTGTCATCTATTTATCTATTATACTAAACCTATCTAAAGGCCGTGTTGATCCAGAGGAAGGCGAAAACCCCCTGTGAGGAATGAGCCAATTGTCCTCATATTAGGGGGGGAAATTCCTTCCTGACCCCAAATATGGCGATCGGCATAAATCCCAGGATCAAAGGCTGAAGTGTAACATGTGTAATATGGGGAAAGACTAGGGGAAAATTATTCATTCTTTATATTATTATTTTTAATGAACTGCTGTATTTATTTATGTGTAAACTATAAATTGTATTAAATTAAGATTTTTTTTAAATTATTTTCTATATTTATATTATGTCACTTATGTGTGTTACTACTTATTACTCTATCATCCTAAACCTATTTAAGGCCGTGTTGATCAAGAGGAAGGCGAAAACCCCCTGTGAGGAATGAGCCAATTGTCCTCATATTAAGAGGGGAAAATTCCTTCCTGACCCCAAATATGGCGATCAGAATAATCCCAGGATCAAAGGCTAAAGTCTAATCTAAATGTACTATGCGTCTATATGCGGGTGTCTATACTTATCATGTAGTGTGGTGTCTATACTTATTATATAGTGGGGTGATGTGAGTGATGTGGGTGATGTGGGTGATGTGAGTGATGTGGGTGATGTGGGTGATGTGGGTGATGTGGGTGATGTGGGTGCATTACTTACCTGGCCTGTGCTGAGGTGAGATCAGGTATAATGGCCGCTCCGGCCCCAGGACTACAACATGCGGCTATTATTCCTGATCTCCCCAGATGGAAACTAAGCACAGGCCGCTCCTGGGGGGTGTAGAGGATCTTCAGGCTGGAGTGATGTCAGATGCCTGCCCGGGATTGGAGGATGGCAAGTCAAGGCTCTGGTGCAGCAGCAAGATGGCAGAGGTGTGGCATGAAGATGGTAAGGAGAGAGATGATGGTCTGGGCAGCCGAGGTAACATACAGCAGCAGAGACTTGAGGCGCGGGTCAGGAGGCATGAAGTTCTGGGCCCTTGTCCTGAGATCTTATTGGTTCCAGCTTGGTGACATGAAGCTGAACCCGGCCAAGGGGTGAAGGGCTTTGTTATTCTCTGGCCACTTCAGATGTTGGTTCTCCAGAACGGGCACAAATGGTGTAAATGGTGGCTGTGCCCTCCTCTCCTGCAGTTCCTCCCAGCCGATGGTGGAGAAGAATGGATGCTCTCTGATGTTCCCGCACACACCGAGGCGCCTCTTAGAATTTTTACGGACCAGTCTCTTGGTCAGATGTTTCACGTCAGGATTAAGCCAAGTTGGAAATTTAGGCTTCGCGGTGGTGATGGCTTTGATAGCCATTTGCCTGACGGGGCCGTTGTAAAATGGGGAGCGGCCTGCTGCCATCCTGGACACCACAATCCCCAGGCTCCACCAGTCAACTGCGGTGCCGTATTTTTTTCTAAGAAGCACCTCGGGGGCCATGTAATGCAACGTTCCCGACACTCCACGGATCTTATTGGAGGCGGTGACGCCATCTTGGGCCAATCCCAGGTCGATGATACGGACGTGGCCATCTGCATCCAACATTATATTCTCCGGCTTTAGATCTCTGCAAAGAAATAAGACGAGAGAATGACAAATCCGCCCAGTGATCCAGGAGACGGGGGATGGGTCATTTCACCACCAAGCAGAATAGCCATTCAGGAGTGTAGGAAAGCTGGGTGCACTGTTTCCAGCATGTAAAGGAGAATGAAAGAAGGGGGAAGTTCTGCTTACCGGTGGACGATGTTGTGTCCATGGAGGAACTGGAGGCCACATATCATCTCTGCTGTGTAGAATCTGATGGGGAGAACAGAGCGGAGTCTCAATGTCATGAAATCTTCCTCTATCAATTCCCTAATATCATGTTATGATGGAGTGTGTGCGGTCTCTAGCAGAGAGGAGGCGCTGATTATGGCAGCCTGTATTCTGCATTCTCTGTATTATCCTTCATCTGACCTCCCCCCTCATCTTTTCTTCTTTCCACCCCCCTCAGTCTCCTGATTATTTACTCGCCTTACGTTGCCGATGTTCAAGCAGCCGCACATCCTGATCAAAGCCTCCAGGCTGCCACCGGACAGATACTCCGTGATAAAAAATGCCCGCTCCTCAGATTGATGTGCGGCATAGAGGTGGCATAGGAACGGGCAGTGTCTGGCCGCTAGGAGTATCCGCCGCTCTCTCATAATTTCGTCCGTATTGTCCCGTTTGGTGATCATTTTTACGGCCATGTAGGTGTTTCGGCCGGGGACTGATGCCAGGACCACCTGAGGAAAACAAATGGAGATTCCTCATGAAAAGAAGAAGGAACAGAGGTGGACAGAGAGGTGGGTCAGTCGAGTAGTGCCCAGGACTCTACAGCAGAACAAAGCTGAGCTCCCAGCATAATGCAGTGTCTGCTGTTGGGTCCTGTATGGAGAGGTCTTCACGCCTTACCCACATTTGACATAATTATCTTAGTTGGTGGGGGTAGTATGGAGCAGGATCATACGCTATAATAGCGACCGTGGCATCTAAACAGTTAAATAGAGGTAAGCTCCCGCTGTCACCCCATCACCCCTACCCGCAGCGCGATCACAGTGTGTAGATAGTTGTCATGGCAGCCAGGGGGCCTAATGGAGACCCCAAGGTCTGCCAACTTGGTCCTCCTACTAAGCTTAATAGGGGGAGGCTAAAAGAACAATTCAAGCGATACATAAATATTGCAGTCAAAATAAATAAATAAACTTTTTTCTGTTTCGTTTTGTTTAGCTCCTCGAAAAATGGAATAAAAAGTTAAAAAGTGATTAAAAGTTTTATGTAACCCAAAATAGTACCAATAAACAGTACAGCTCGCCCCACAAAAAAGAAGTCCTCACACAGCCCCATCAACAGGAAAATAAAAACAATTCTGGGTTTCAGAATATGGAGACACACCAAATTAATTTCTTTACAAATTGTTTTTATTGGATAAAAAGTATAAAAAATAAACCAATATAATTTTGGTATCCCCGTTATTGTACTGACCCGCAGAATAAAGGTAACGTGTCATTTTTACCACTTAGTTAACACCATAAAAGCCAAATTATTAAACCAATGGAGGAATTGCTGTTTTTTTTTTTTTTGCTATTTCACCTAAAAAAAACAGCCTTTTACAATGTTCCCAGTAAATGATATGGAACATTGAATGGAGCCATTAAAAACGACAACTCGTGCCCCCAAAAATCAAAATCTCTCATATGTCGACAGAAAAATACTAAAATGAAAAACTAAAGTAGTGGTTATGGGGGCAGGAATACTTCTGGATGTCCTATTAGGCATCCCATAGGAGAACACTACACCCATCATCCATCTAGCATAACATGGTGACAACAGAGAACAATTGATGGAGATAAAAGGTCAACTTTAGGTTTACCACCCTATAAAATGAAATATTTAGATATTCTACTCACTTTGCCAAAGCTGCCCCTACCCAGGACCTGGTGGATGGTGAAGCGGCTGATGGTAAGCCTGGCATAGGGGCTGGATGTTCCAGGGTCTTGGCTGCTCCCAGGCCTTGGCTCCTCATCCTCCAATCCTCTGTCCTTGGCTCCTCTCCTCTTCTTCGTCATCTTCTTGAATCCGGTGACGCTGTCCTCCTCCCTCTTCCTCTTCTCCTCTTCTCGCTTCTCTTCGTCTTCTCCATGTCCATTGGACGCCATTTTCACCAATATCGTCCTACCTGTAGACTTCAGTCCGATCGCTGCCGTCGACAGTTGAAAGTAAACGGCAGTTGGTCGTGTGCAGGTCACGTGATGTCAGAGGTCATGGAATCCTCAGGTGGCACCTGCCTGGCAGTAACCTGCTCTGCTATGTCTGATGTGGGCATCATGAGTGCCAGTCTAGTGTCCAGAGCTGTGTTTCCCAACCAGGGTTTCTTATGGCCTGGTCAGGGGTCTGCAGAACACAGTAGCAATACATGCCACTCCTACAGTAGAGATAAACAACGGTTATTTGCTCAGGTTATTGGCAAAACCCTTTTCATCCACAATATAGAATCTGGGTTTATATTTAGGGGTCTGTATTTATTTAGGGGTCTGGTCTGGGGTCTGTATTTATTTAGGGGTCTGGGGTCTGTATTTATTTAGGGGTCTAGTCTGGGGTCTGTATTTATTTAGGAGACTGGTATGTGGTCTCCATTGATTAGGGGTCTGGTCTGGGGTCTGCATTTATTTAGGGGCCTGGTCTGGGGTCTGTATTTATTCAGGGGTCTGGTCTGGGGTCTGTATTTATTTAGGGGTCTGGTCTGGGGTCTGTATTTATTTAGGGGTCTGGTCTGGGGGTCTGCATTTTTTTAGGGGTCTGGTCTGGGGTCTGTATTTATTTAGGGGTGTGGTCTGGGGACTGCATTTATTTAGGGGTCTAGTCTTGGGTCTGTATTTAGGTGTCCGGTCTGGGGTCTGTATTTATTTAGGGGTCCGTTCTGGGGTCTGTATTTAGGGGTTTGGTCTGGGGTCTGTATTTATTTAGGGGTCTGGTCAGGGGTCTGTAATTATTTAGTGGTCTGGTCTGTGGCCTGCATTGATTTAGGGGTCTGGTCTGGGGTCTGTATTTATTTAGTAGTCTAGTCTGTATTTATTTAGGGAAGTGGTCTGGGGTCTGTATTTATTTAGGGGTCGGGTCTGGGGTCTGTAGTTATTTAGGGGTCTGGTCTGGGGTCTGTATTTAGTTAGGGGTCTATTTATTTAGGGGTCCAGTCTGTGGTCTGTATTTATTTATGGGTCTGGTCTGGGGTCTGTAATTATTTAGGGGTCTGGTCTGGGGTCTGTAATTATTTAGGGGTCTGGTCAGGGGTCTGTAATTATTTAGTGGTCTGGTCTGTGGCCTGCATTAATTTAGGGGTCTGGTCTGGGGTCTGTATTTATTTAGTAGTCTAGTCTAGGGTCTGTATTTATTTAGTGGTCCGGTCTGGGGTCAGCATTTATTTAGGGGTCTGGTCTGGGGTCTGCATTTATTTAGGGTTCTAGTCTGGGGTCTATTTATTTAGGGGTCCAGTCTGGGGTCTGTATTTAGGGGTCTGGTCTTGGGTCTGTATTTATTTAGGGGTCTGGTCTGTGATCTGTATTTATTTAGGGAAGTGGTCTGGGGTCTGTATTTATTTAGGGGTCGGGTCTGGGGTCTGTAGTTATTTAGGGGTCTGGTCTGGGGTCTGTATTTAGTTAGGGGTCTATTTATTTAGGGGTCCAGTCTATGGTCTGTATTTATTTATGGGTCTGGTCTGGGGTCTGTAATTATTTAGGGGTCTGGTCTGGGGTCTGTAATTATTTAGGGGTCTGGTCTGGGGTCTGTATTTATTTAGGGGTTTGGTCTGGGGTCTGCATTTATTTAGGGGTCTGGTCTGGGATCTGTATTTATTAAGGGGTCTGATCTGGGGTCTGTATTTATTTAGGTGTCTGGTCTGGGGTCTGCATTTATTTAGTGCTCTAGTCTTGGGTCTGTATTTATTTAGGCGTCCGGTACATGGTCTGCATTAATTTGGGGGTCCAGTCTGGGGTCTGCATTTATTTAGGGGTCCGGTCAGGGGTCTGAATTTATTTAGGCGTCTGGTCTGGAGTCTGTAATTATTTGGGGGTCTGGTCTGTGGTCTGTAATTATTTAGGCGTCTGGTCTGGAGTCTGTAATTATTTGGGGGTCTGGTCTGGGGTCTGCATTTATTTAGTGCTCTAGTCTTGGGTCTGTATTTATTTAGGCGTCCGGTACATGGTCTGCATTAATTTGGGGGTCTGGGGTCTGTATTTATTTAGGGGTCCAGTCTGGGGTCTGCATTTATTTAGGGGTCCGGTCAGGGGTCTGTATTTATTTAGGGGTCTGGTCTGGGGTCTGTATTTATTTAGGGGTCTGGTGTGGGGTCTGTATTTATTTAGGGGACTGGTCTGTGGTCTCCATTGATATAGGGGTCTGGTCTGGGGTCTGCATTTATTTAGGTGTCTGGTCTGGGGTCTGTATTTATTTAGGGGTCTGGTCTGGGGTCTGTATTTATTTATGGGTTTGTTCTGGGGTCTGTATTTATTTAGGGATCTAGTCTGTGGTCTGTATTTATTTAGTGGTCTAGTCTGGGGTCTGTATTCATTTAGGGTTCCGGTCTGGGGTCTGAATTAATTTGGGGGTCTGGTCTGGGGTCTGTTTTTATTTAGGGGTCTGGTCTAGGGTCTGCATTTATTTATGGGTCTAGTCTGTGGTCTGTATTTATTTAGGGATCTAGTCTGTGGTCTGTATTTATTTAGTGGTCTAGTCTGGGGTCTGTATTCATTTAGGGTTCCGGTCTGGGGTCTGAATTAATTTGGGGGTCTGGTCTGGGGTCTGTTTTTATTTAGGGGTCTGGTCTAGGGTCTGCATTTATTTATGGGTCTAGTCTGTGGTCTGTATTTATTTAGGGATCTAGTCTGTGGTCTGTATTTATTTAGTGGTCTAGTCTGGGGTCTGTATTCATTTAGGGTTCCGGTCTGGGGTCTGAATTAATTTGGGGGTCTGGTCTGGGGTCTGTATTTATTTAGGGGTCTGGTCTGAGTTCTGTATTCTTTTAGTACTCTTTTCCTGGGTCTGTATTTATTTAGGGGTCTGGTCTAGGGTCTGCATTTATTTAGGGGTCCGGTCTGGGGTCTGCATTAATTTGGGGGTCTGGTCTGGGGTCTGTATTTATTTAGGGGTCTGGTCTAGGGTCTGCATTGATTTAGGGGTCTGGTACATGGTCTGCATTAATTTAGGGGTCCAGTCTGGGGTTTGTATTTATTTAGGGGTCCGGTCTGGGGTCTGAATTTATTTAGGCGTCTGGTCTGGGGTCTGTAATTATTTAGGGGTCTGTATTCATTTAGGGGTCTGGTCTGGGGTCTGTATTTATTTAGGAGTCTGGTCTGGGGTCTGCATTCATTTAGGAGTCTGGTCTGGGGTCTGTATTTATTTAGGAGTCTAGTCTGGGGTCTGTATTTATTTAGGCGTCAGGTACGTGGTCTGCATTAATTTGGGGGTCTGGTCTGGGGTCTGTATTTATTAATGGGTCTAGTCTGGGGTCTGTTTTTATTTAGGGGTCTGGTCTGGGGTCTGAATTTATTTAGGGGTCTGGTCTGAAGTCATTAAATATTTAGGGGTCTGTGGTCTGCATTGATTTAGGGGTCTTGTCTGGGGTCTGTATTCATTTAGGGGTCTGGTCTTGGGTCTGTATTTATTTAGTGGACCGGTCTAGGGTCTGCATTTATTTAGGGATCTAGTCTGGGGTCTGCATTCATTTAGGGGTCTACTCTGGGCTCTGCATTTATTTAGGGGTGTGGTCTGGGGTCTGTATTTATTTAGGGGTCCGGTCTGGGGTCTGCATTAATTTGGGGGTCTGGTCTGGGGTCTGTATTTATTTAGGGGTCTGGTCTAGGGTCTGCATTGATTTAGGGGTCTGGTACATGGTCTGCATTAATTTAGGGGTCCAGTCTGGGGTTTGTATTTATTTAGGGGTCCGGTCTGGGGTCTGAATTTATTTAGGCGTCTGGTCTGGGGTCTGTAATTATTTAGGGGTCTGTATTCATTTAGGGGTCTGGTCTGGGGTCTGTATTTATTTAGGAGTCTGGTCTGGGGTCTGCATTCATTTAGGAGTCTGGTCTGGGGTCTGTATTTATTTAGGAGTCTAGTCTGGGGTCTGTATTTATTTAGGCGTTCGGTCTGGGGTCTGTAATTATTTAGGGGTGTGTATTCATTTAGGTGTCTGGTCTGGGGTCTGTATTTATTTAGGAGTCTGGTCTGGGGTCTGCATTCATTTAGGAGTCTGGTCTGGGGTCTGTATTTATTTAGGAGTCTAGTCTGGGGTCTGAATTTATTTAGGGGTCTGGTCTGGGGTCTGTATTTATTTAGGGGTCTGGTTTGGGGTCTTTATTCATTTAGGGGTCTAGTCTTGGGTCTGTATTTATTTAGGGGTCTGGTCTGTAGTCTGCATTAATTTTATGGGTCTGGTTTGGGGTCTGTATTCATTTAGGGGTTCAGTCTGTGGTCTGTATTTATTTAGGAGTCTGGTCTGGGGTCTGTATTCATTTAGTGCTCTAGTCTGGGTTCTGTATTTATTTAGGGGTCCGCATTTATTTAGGGGTCTGGTCCATGGTCTATTTATTTAGTGGTCTGGTCTGGGGTCTGCATTTATTTAGGGGTCTAGTCTGGGGTCTAATTTATTTAGGGGTCTGTTCTGGGGTCTGTATTCATTACGGGTCTAGTCTGTGGTCTGCATTCATTTAGGGGTGTGCTCTGGGGTCTGTATTTATTTAGGGGTCTGGTTTGGGTTCTGTATTCATTTAGTGCTCTAGTCTTGGGTCTGTATTTATTTAGGGATCTAGTCTGGGGTCTGTATTTAGGTGTCGGGTCTAAGGACTGCATATATTTAGGGGTGTGGTCTGGGGTCTGTATTTATTTAGAGATCTAGTCTGGGGTCTGCATTTATTTAGGGGTCTAGTCTGAGGTCTGTATTTATTTAGTGGTCCGGTCTGTGGTCTGTATTCATTTAGCGGTCTAGTCTTGGGTCTGTATTTATTTAGGGGTCTGGTCTAGGGTCTGCATTTATTTAGGGGTCTAGTCTTGGGTCTGTATTTAGGGGTCTGGTCTAGGGTCTGCATTTATTTAGGGGTCCGGTCTGGGGTCTGTATTTATTTAGGGGTCTGGTTTGGGGTCTGTATTAATTTAGGGGTCTGGTCTAGGGTCTGCATTTATTTAGGGGTCTTGTCTAGGGTCTGTATTCATTTTGGGGTCCAGTCTGGGGTCTGTATTTATTTAGGTGTAGGTCTGGGGTCTGTATTCATTTAGGGGTCAGGTCTGTGGTCTGTAATTATTTTGGGGTCTGGTCTGGGGTCTGTATTTATTTAGGGGTCTGGTCTAAGGTCTGCATTTATTTAGGAGTGCGGTCTGGGGTCTGTATTTATTTAGAGGTCTAGTCTGGGGTCTGCATTTATTTAAGGGTCTAGTCTGGTCTGTATTTATTTAGGGGTCTGGTTTGGGGTCTGTATTCATTTTGGCGGTCTAGTCTGGGGTCTGTATTAATTTAGGTGTCCGGTCTGGAGTCTGCACTAATTTGGGGGTCTAGTATGGGGTCTGTATTTATTTAGGGGTCTGGTCTGGGGTCTGCATTTATTTAGAGGTCCAGTCTGGGGTCTGCATTTATTTTGGTGCCTGGTCTGTGGTCTGCATTGATTTAGGGGTCTGGTCTGGGGTCTGTATTTATTTAGGGGTCTGGTCTGGGGTCTGTATTTATTTAGGGGTCTAGTATTGGGTCTGCATTTATTTAGGGGTCTGGTCTGGGGTTTGAATTTTATTAGGGGTCTGGTCAGGGGTCTGCATTTATTTAGGGGTCTAGTCTGGGGTCTGTATTTATTTAGGGGTCCGGTCTGAGGTCTGCATTAATTTGGGGGTCTAGTCTGGGGTCTATTTATTTAGAGGTCTAGTCTGCGGTCTGAATTTTATTAGGGGTCCGGTCAGGGGTCTGCATTTATTTAGGGGTCTAGTCTGGGGTCTGTATTTATTTAGGGGTCCAGTCTGGGGTCTGCATTTATTTTGGTGCCTGGTCTGTGGTCTGCATTGATTTAGGGGTCTGGTCTGGGGTCTGTATTTATTTAGCGGTCTTGTCAGGGGTCTGCATTCATTTAGGGTTCTAGTCTTGGGTCTGTATTTATTTAGGGGTCTGGTTTGGGGTCTGTATTAATTTAGGGGTCTAGTCTTGGGTCTGTATTTATTTAGGGGTCTGGTCTGGGGTCTGCATTTATTTAGGGATTTAGTCTGGGGTCTGTATTTATTTAGTGGTCCGGTCTGTGGTCTGTATTTATTTAGGGGTCTGGTCTGGGGTCTGCATTAATTTAGGAGTCTGCTCTGGGGTCTATATTTATATAGGGGTCTGGTTTGGTGTCTGTATTTATTTAGGGGTCTAGTCTTGGGTCTGTATTTATTTAGGGGTCTGGTCTGGGGTCTGTATTTATTTAGGGGTCTGGTCTGGTGTCTGTATTTATTTAGGGGTTCGGTCTGGGGTCTGCATTTATTTAGGCGTCTGGGGTCTTTATTTAGGGGTCTAGTCTTGGGTCTGTATTTATTTAGGGGTCTGGTCTGTGGTCTGCATTAATTTAGGGGTCTGCTCTGGGGTCTGTATTTATTTAGGGGTCTGGTTTGGGGTCTGTATTAAATTACGGGTCTAGTCTGGGGTCTGTATTTATTTAGGGGTTCAGTCTGGGGTCTGTGTTTATTTAGGGGTCCAGTCTGGGGTCTGAATTTATTTAGGGGTCTGGTCTGGGGTCTGTAAATATTTAGGGGTCTGGTCTGTGGTCTGCATTGATTTAGGGGTCTAGTCTGGGGTCTGTATTTATTTAGGGGTCCGGTCTGGGGTCTGCATTAATTTGGGGGTCTAGACTGGGGTCTATTTATTTAGGGGTCTAGTCTGGGGTCTGAATTTTATTAGGGGTCCGGTCAGGGGTCTGCATTTATTTAGGGGTCTAGTCTGGGGTCTGTATTTATTTTGGGGTCCAGTCTGGGGTCTGTATTTATTTAGGGGTCTGTAATTATTTTGGTGCCTGGTCTGTGGTCTGCATTGATTTAGGGGTCTGGTCTGGGGTCTGTATTTATTTAGGGGTCTGGTCTGGTGTCTGCATTTATTTAGGGATCTAGTCTGGGGTCTGTATTTATGGGTCTGGTCTAAGGACTGCATATATATGGGGTGTGGTCTGGGGTCTGTATTTATTTAGAGATCTAGTCTGGGGTCTGCATTTATTTAGGGATTTAGTCTGGGGTCTGTATTTATTTAGTGGTCCGGTCTGTGGTCTGTATTTATTTAGGGGTCTGGTTTGGGGTTTGTATTCATTTAGGGGTCTAGTCTGGGGTCTGTATTTATTTAGTGGTCCGGTCTGTGGTCTGTATTCATTTTGGGGTCCAGTCTGGTGTCTGTATTTATTATAGGTGTAGGTCTGGGGTCTGTATTCATTTAGGGGTCAGGTCTGTGGTCTGTATTTATTTAGGGGTCTGGTCTAAGGTCTGCATTTATTTAGGGGTGTGGTCTGTGGTCTGTATTTATTTAGAGGTCTAGTCTGGGGTCTGTATTTATTTAGGGGTCCGGTCTGTGGTCTGTATTTATTTAGGGGTCTGGTCTGTAGTCTGCATTAATTTAGGGGACTGGTTTGGGGTCTGTATTCATTTAGGGGTCTAGTCTGGGGTCTGTATTCATTTAGGTGTCCGGTCTGGGGTCTGCACTAATTTGGGGGTCTAGTATGGGGTCTGTATTTATTTAGGGGTCTAGTCTGGGGTCTGAATTTATTTAGGGGTCTGGTCTGGGGTCATTAAATATTTAGGGGTCTGGTCTGGGGTCTGTATTTATTTAGGTGTCTAGTCTTGGGTCTGTATTTATTTAGGGGTCTGGTCTGGGATCTGCATTTATTTAGGGGTCTGGTCTGGGGTCTGTATTTATTTAGGTATCTAATCTGGGGTCTGCATTCATTTAGGGGTCTACTCTGGGGTCTGTATTTAGGGGTCTGGTCTAAGGACTGCATTTATTTAGGGGTGTGGTCTGGGGTCTGTATTTATTTAGGTGTCTAGTCTGGGGTCTGTATTTATTTAGGGGTCCGGTCCGGGGTCTATTTATTTAGGGGTCTTGTCTGGGGTCTGTATTCATTTAGGGGTCTAGTCTGGGGTCTGCATTCATTTAGGGGTCTTTTCTGTGGTCTGTATTTATTTAGGGGTCTGGTCTGGGGTCTGTATTTATTTAGGGGTCTAGTCTGGGGTCTGTATTCATTTAGGGGTCTAGTCTGGGGTCTGTATTTATTTAGGGGTCTAGTCTGGGGTCTGTATTCATTTAGGGGTCTAGTCTTGGGTCTGCATTTATTTAGGGGTCTTGTCTGGGGTCTGTATTTATTTAGGGGACTGGTCTGGGGTCTGCATTGATTTAGGTGCCTGGTCTGGGGTCTGTTCATTTAGGGGTCTAGTCTTGGGTCTGTATTTATTTAGGGGTCTGGTCTGGGGTCTGTATTTATTTAGGGGTCTGGTCTGGGGTCATTAAATATTTAGGGGTCTGGTCTGGGGTCTGTATTTATTTAGGGGTCTAGTATTGGGTCTGTATTTATTTAGGGGTCTGGTCTGGGATCTGCATTTATTTTGGGGTCTGGTCTGGGGTCTGTATTTATTTAGGTATCTAATCTGGGGTCTGCATTCATTTAGGGGTCTACTCTGGGGTCTGTATTTAGGGGTCTGGTCTAAGGACTGCATTTATTTAGGGGTGTGGTCTGGGGTCTGTATTTATTTAGAGATCTAGTCTGGGGTTTGCATTTATTTAGGGGTCTAGTCTGGGGTCTGTATTTATTTAGGGGTCCGGTCCGGGGTCTATTTATTTAGGGGTCTTGTCTGGGGTCTGTATTCATTTAGGGGTCTAGTCTGGGGTCTGCATTCATTTAGGGGTCTTTTCTGTGGTCTGTATTTATTTAGGGGTCTGGTCTGGGGTCTGTATTTATTTATGGGTCTAGTCTGGGGTCTGTATTCATTTAGGGGTCTAGTCTGGGGTCTGTATTTATTTAGGGGTCTAGTCTGGGGTCTGTATTCATTTAGGGGTCTAGTCTTGGGTCTGCATTTATTTAGGGGTCTTGTCTGGGGTCTGTATTTATTTAGGGGACTGGTCTGGGGTCTGCATTGATTTAGGTGTCTGGTCTGGGGTCTGTTCATTTAGGGGTCTAGTCTTGGGTCTGTATTTATTTTGGGGTCTGGTCTAGGGTCTGTATTTATTTAGGGGTCCGGTCTGGGGTCTGCATTTATTTAGGCGTCTGGTCTGGGGTCTGCATTTATTTAGGCATCTGGTCTGGGGTCTGTATTTATTTAGGGGTCTGCTCTTGGGTCTGTATTTATTTAGGGGTCTGGTTTGGTGTCTGTATTCAATTAGGGGTCTAGTCTGGGGTCTGTATTTATTTAGGGGTTCAGTCTTGGGTCTGTATTTATTTAGGGGTCTGGTCTGGTGTCTGCATTTATTTAGGGATCTAGTCTGGGGTCTGTATTTAGGGGTCTGGTCTAAGGACTGCATATATTTAGGGGTGTGGTCTGGGGTCTGTATTTATTTAGCTGTCTGGTTTGGGGTCTGCATTTATTTAGGGGTCTAGTCTGGGGTCTATATTTATTTAGGGGTCTGGTCTGGGGTCTGTATTCATTTAGGGGTCTAGTCTTGGGTCTGTATTTATTTAGGAGTCTGGTGTCAGTATTTATTTAGGGGTCTGGTCTGTGGTCTGCATTGATCTAGGGGTCTGCTCTGTGGTTTGTATTTATTTAGGGGTCTGGTTTAGGGTCTGTATTCATTTAGGGCTCTAGTCTTGGGTCTGTATTCATTTAGGGGTCTAGTCTGTGGTCTGCATTAATTTAGGAGTCTGCTCTGGGGTCTGTATTTATTTAGGGTTCTGGTTTAGGGTCTGTATTCATTTAGGGGTCTAGTCTGGGGTCTGTATTTATTTAGGTGTCCAGTCTGGGGTCTGTATTTATTTAGGGGTCCAGTCTGGGGTCTGGATTTATTTAGGGTTCTGGTCTGGGGTCTGTAAATATTTAGGGGTCTGGTCTGGAGTCTGTATTTATTTTGGGGTCTGGTCTGTGGTCTGCATTGAATTAGGGATCTGGTCTGGGGTCTGTATTTATTTAGGCGTCTGGTCTGGGGTCTGTATTCATTTAGGGGTCTAGTCTTGGGTCTGTATTTATTTAGGAGTCTGGTCTGGGGTCTGTATTTATTTAGGGGTCTGGTCTGTGGTCTGCATTGATTTAGGGGTCTGCTCTGGGGTCTGTATTTATTTAGGGGTCTGGTTTGGGGTCTGTAATTTTGGGGTCTGGTCTGTGGTCTGTATTGAATTAGGGGTCTGGTCTGGGGTCTGTATTCATTTAGGGGTCTAGTCTTGGGTCTGTATTTATTTAGGAGTATGGTCTGGGGTCTGTATTTATTTAGGGGTCTAGTCTTGGGTCTGTATTTATTTAGGGGTCTGGTCTGGGGAGTGCTTTTTTATTTAGGGGTCCGGTCTGCGGTCTGCATTTATTTAGGAGTCTGGTCTGGGGTCTGTATTTATTTAGGGGTCTAGTCTTGGGTCTGTATTTATTTAGGGGTCTGGTCTGTGGTCTGTATTAATTAAGGGGTCTGGTCTAGGGTCTGCATTTATTTAGGGGTCTGGTCTGGGGTCTGTATTTAGTTAGGGGTCTGGTCTGTGGTCTGTGTTTATTTAGGGGTCTAGTCTTGGATCTGTATTTATTTAGGGGTCTGGTCTGGGATCTGTATTTATTTAGGGGTCCGTTCTTGGTCTGTATTTTTTTAGGGGTCCGGTCTGGGGTCTGCATTTATTTAGGAGTCTGGTCTGGGGTCTGCATTTATTTAGGGGTCTAGTCTGGGGTCTGTATTTATTTAGGGGTTCAGTCTGGGGTCTATTTATTTAGGGGTCCGGTCTGGGGTCTGAATTTATTTAGGCGTCTGGTCTGGGGTCTGTAATTATTTTGGGGTCTGGTCTGTGGTCTGCATTGATTTAGGAGTCTGGTCTGGGGTCTGTATTTTTTTTAGGGGTCAGGTCTCGGGTCTTTATTCATTTAGGAGTCTGGTCTGGGGTCTGCATTTATTTAGGGGTCTGGTCTGGGGTCTGTATTTATTTAGGGGTCTGGTCTTGGGTCTGCATTGATCTAGGGGTTTGCTCTGGGGTCTATTTATTTAGGGGTCTGGTTTGGGGTCTGTAATTATTTTGGTGTCTGGTCTGTTGTCTGCATTGATTTAGGGGTCTGGTCTGGGGTTTGTATTCATTTAGGGGTCTAGTCTTGGGTCTGTATTTATTTAGGAGTCTGGTCTGGGGTCTGTATTTATTTAGGGGTCCGATCTGGGGTCTGCATTTATTTAGGAGTCTGGTCTAGGGTCAGAATTTATTTAGGGGTCTGGTCTGGTGTCTGTATTTATTTAGGGGTCTGGTTTGGGGTCTGTATTCATTTAGGGGTCTAGTCTTGGGTCTGCATTAATTTATGAGTCTGCTCTGGGGTCTGTATTTATTTAGGGGTCTGGTTTGGGGTCTGTATTCATTTAGGGGTCTAGTCTGGGGTCTGTATTTATTTAGGGGTCTGGTTTGGGGTCTGTATTCATTTAGGGGTCTAGTCTTGGGTCTGCATTAATTTATGAGTCTGCTCTGGGGTCTGTATTTATTTAGGGGTCTGGTTTGGGGTCTGTATTCATTTAGGGGTCTAGTCTGGGGTCTGTATTTATTTAGGGGTCTGGTCTGGGGTCTTTATTTATTTAGGTGTCCGGTCTGGGGTCTGGATTTATTTAGGGGTCTGGTCTGTGGTCTATATTTATTTAGGGGTCTGTGGTCTGCATTGATTTAGGGGTCTGGTCTGGGGTCTGTAATTATTTAGTGGTCTGGTCTGTGGTCTGCATTGATTTAGGGGTCTGGTCTGGGGGTCTGTATTTATTTAGGGGTCTGGTCTGGGGTCTGTATTTATTTAGGGGTCCAGTCTGGGGTCTGCATTTATTTAGGGGTCTAGTCTGGGGTCTGTATTTTTTTAGGGGTCCACTCTGTGGTCTGTATTTTATTAGGGGTCCGGTTTGGAGTCTTTATTCATTTAGGGGTCTGGTCTGGGGTCTGTAATTATTTAGTGGTTTGGTCTGTGGTCTGCATTGTTTTAGGGGTCTGTAATTATTTAGGGGTCTGGTCTGTGGTCTGTATTAATTAAGGGGTCTGGTCTAGGGTCTGCATTTATTTAGGGGTCTGGTCTGGGGTCTGTATTTAGTTAGGGGTCTGGTCTGTGGTCTGTGTTTATTTAGGGGTCTAGTCTTGGATCTGTATTTATTTAGGGGTCTGGTCTGGGATCTGTATTTATTTAGGGGTCCGTTCTTGGTCTGTATTTTTTTAGGGGTCCGGTCTGGGGTCTGCATTTATTTAGGAGTCTGGTCTGGGGTCTGCATTTATTTAGGGGTCTAGTCTGGGGTCTGTATTTATTTAGGGGTTCAGTCTGGGGTCTGTATTTATTTAGGGGTCCGGTCTGGGGTCTGAATTTATTTAGGCGTCTGGTCTGGGGTCTGTAATTATTTTGGGGTCTGGTCTGTGGTCTGCATTGATTTAGGAGTCTGGTCTGGGGTCTGTATTTTTTTTAGGGGTCAGGTCTCGGGTCTTTATTCATTTAGGAGTCTGGTCTGGGGTCTGCATTTATTTAGGGGTCTGGTCTGGGGTCTGTATTTATTTAGGGGTCTGGTCTTGGGTCTGCATTGATCTAGGGGTTTGCTCTGGGGTCTATTTATTTAGGGGTCTGGTTTGGGGTCTGTAATTATTTTGGTGTCTGGTCTGTTGTCTGCATTGATTTAGGGGTCTGGTCTGGGGTTTGTATTCATTTAGGGGTCTAGTCTTGGGTCTGTATTTATTTAGGAGTCTGGTCTGGGGTCTGTATTTATTTAGGGGTCCGATCTGGGGTCTGCATTTATTTAGGAGTCTGGTCTAGGGTCAGAATTTATTTAGGGGTCTGGTCTGTTTTCTGCTTTGATTTAGGGGTCTGCTCTGTGGTCTGTATTTATTTAGGGGTCTGGTTTGGGGTCTGTATTCATTTAGGGGTCTAGTCTTGGGTCTGCATTAATTTATGAGTCTGCTCTGGGGTCTGTATTTATTTAGGGGTCTGGTTTGGGGTCTGTATTCATTTAGGGGTCTAGTCTGGGGTCTGTATTTATTTAGGGGTCTGGTCTGGGGTCTTTATTTATTTAGGTGTCCGGTCTGGGGTCTGGATTTATTTAGGGGTCTGGTCTGTGGTCTATATTTATTTAGGGGTCTGTGGTCTGCATTGATTTAGGGGTCTGGTCTGGGGTCTGTAATTATTTAGTGGTCTGGTCTGTGGTCTGCATTGATTTAGGGGTCTGGTCTGGGGGTCTGTATTTATTTAGGGGTCTGGTCTGGGGTCTGTATTTATTTAGGGGTCCAGTCTGGGGTCTGCATTTATTTAGGGGTCTAGTCTGGGGTCTGTATTTTTTTAGGGGTCCACTCTGTGGTCTGTATTTTATTAGGGGTCCGGTTTGGAGTCTTTATTCATTTAGGGGTCTGGTCTGGGGTCTGTAATTATTTAGTGGTTTGGTCTGTGGTCTGCATTGTTTTAGGGGTCTGTAATTATTTAGGGGTCTGGTCTGTGGTCTGTATTTATTTAGGGGTCTGGTCTGGGGTCTGTATTTATTTAGGGGTCTGGTCTGGGGTCTGTATTCATTTAGGGGTCTAGTCTAGGGTCTGTATTTATTTAGGGGTCTAGTCTGGGGTCTGTATTTATTTAGGGGTCTGGTCTGGGTCTGTATTTATTTAGGGGACTGGTCTGTGGTCTCCATTGATTTAGGAGTCTAGTCTGGGGTCTGTATTTATTTAGGGGTCCGGTCTGAGGTCTGCATTTATTTAGGGGTCCAGTCTGGGGTCTGTTTTTATTTAGGGGTCTGGTCTGGAGGTCTGTATTTATTTAGTGGTCTGGTCTGTGGTCTGTATTTATTTAGGGAACTGGTCTGGGGTCTGTATTTATTTAGGGGTCTGGTCTGGGGTCTGTATTTATTTAGGGGTGTAGTCTTGGGTCTATATTTATTTAGGGGTCCGTTCTGGAGGACTAATCAGTCTCCAGAACAATATTTAAGGTGTTTTATCTCTGACTGTCAATATGATTGGGTCTCCTTCATTTCCCTCGCCAAATTTTCCCTTAATAACCGGGTCAGTAACTCATCAGGGGTCTCCAAATTTTTCTGTAATTTTGGGTTTAATCCACGGTTCTCCTCTGTTTCACCTGGTGGTTCCAACAATCCCGAGGTAGATCTCGTTCATCGGGAACTGTCCACAGTCTGGGTCCAGGTTCAGAAGAAACTAGAGGCGTCCCAGAGCATACAAAAGCAAAGCACCACACACTTTTCAAAAAAGTGCCAAAGGCAGCGTAAACCGACCAAAAGCTTTCCCGCAAATTGCGACTTTTGGGACTTTTCTATGCCAGATAAGCAGCTTAGCAAGGTTAATAAATTCTCCTCTAAGGCTACAGACAGTAATACAATATCTTAATGCAAGGATGTGTACACTCTGTGTCTGACGGAGGTACCTTGGACCCACCAAAGGAAATAATTCTTGGGGGTCTACACTTCCACTATATAGAAATAATGTGAACACTCTTAATTGTGTACTAAAAACGTGTGTAGTAAAACAAAGACCAATATTCCCACCATATAGTGACAGATATCAGTCCTACACAGGCATTCTGCAGACCATATACACTACCGTTCAAAAGTTTAGGGTCACTTAGAAATTTCCTTATTTTTGAAAGAAAAGCACAGTTTTTTTTCAATGAAGATAACATTAAATTAATCAGAAATACACTCTATCCATTGTTAATGTGGTAAATGACTATTCTAGCTGCAAACGTCTGGTTTTTAATGCAATATCTACATAGGTGTATAGAGGCCAATTTCCAGCAACCATCACTCCAGTGTTCTAATGGTACATTGTGTTTGCTAACTGTGTTAGAAGGCTAATGGATGATTACAAAACACTTGAAAACCCTTGTGCAATTATGTTAGCACCTGTAAAGGATGTGCCAGGCACAGCGGGGTTAACGCCCATAGGTAATCAGTCGGCACCTGAGTCTATGTCTCTGAGACTGACTCCAGCTTCCACCACTCAGGCTGGCAGGCTTAGGAGTGGGAGAGCCTATCGCAGCCTGGCCAGACTCAGCTAGCTCCCGCCCTCTGTCTATTTATACCTGCCTTTCCTGTTCCTCCTTTGCTTGTGATTCTTCTCGTGTGGTTTCCTGGCCCAGCTACAGCTCCTGACTATTTGATCCTGCTCCATACTGACCCTGGCTTACTAACTACTCTCCTGCTCTGCGTTTGGTACCTCGTACACTCCTGGTTTGACTCGGCTCGTTCACCTCTCTTGTTGCTCACGGTGTTGCCGTGGGCAACTGCCCCATTTCCCTTAGCTTTGTGTACCCTTGTCTGTTTGTCTCGTGCACTTACTGAGCGTAGGGACCGCCGCCCAGTTGTACCCCGTCGCCTAGGGCGGGTCGTTGCAAGTAGGCAGGGACAGAGTGGCAGGTAGATTAGGGCTCACTTGTCCGTTTCCCTACCCCTATCATTACAGCACCGCTGTAAACATTTTTGCTGTTTAGAGGAGCCATACAACTGACCTTCCTTTGAGCTAGTTGAGAATCTGGAGCATTACATTTGTGGGTTCGATTAAACTCTCCAAATGGCTAGAAAAATAGAGCTTTCATGTGAAACTCGACAGTCTATTCTTGTTCTTAGAAATGAAGGCTATTCCATGCGAGAAATTGCCAAGAAACTGCAGATTTGCTACAACGGTGTGTACTACTCCCTTCAGAGGACAGCACAAACAGGCTCTAACCAGAGTAGAAAGGGAAGTGGGAGGCCCCGCTGCACAACTGAGCAACAAGACAAGTACATTAGAGTCTCTAGTTTGAGAAATAGACGCCTAACAGGTCCTCAACTGGCAGCTTCATTAAATAGTACCCACAAAACGCCAGTGTCAACGTCTACAGTGAAGAGGCGACTCCAGGATGCTGGCCTTCAGGGCAGAGTGGCAAAGAAAAAGCCATATCTGAGACTGGCTAATAAAAGGAAAAGATTAATATGGGCAAAAGCTCAGACATTGGACAGAGGAAGATTGGAAAAAAGTGTTATGGACAGACGAATCGAAGTTTGAGGTGTTTGGATCACACAGAAGAACATTTGTGAGACGCAGAAAACTGAAAAGATGCTGGAAGAGTGCCTGACGCCATCTGTCAAGCATGGTGGAGGTAATGTGATGGTCTGGGGTTGCTTTGGTGCTGGTAAAGTGGGACATTTGTACAAGGTAAAAGGGATTTTGAATAAGGAAGGCTATCACTCCATTTTGCAACACCATGCCATACCCTGTGGACAGCGCTTGATTGGAGCCAATTTCATCCTACAACAGGACAATGACCAAAAGCACACCTCCAAATGATGCAAGAACTATTTAGGGAAGAAGCCGGCAGCTGGTATTCTATCTGTAATGGAGTGGCCAGCGCAGTCACCAGATCTCAGCATTATACTAGGATGCACAATTCTATATTAAAATATTATCATATTAGTCATGTGTCCTAGTATACCCACATCCAGCGATGGGTGGGATGGGTGAAACATAAAATAGTTTTCCATGAGTTTTGGACTGCGATGTGCTGCTGATCTCTCCTTTTGGGGGTAATATACAGGGAATATGGGGGTTACAGTGGAGGAAATAAGTATTTGATCCCTTGCTGATTTTGTAAGTTTGCCCACTGTCAAAGTCATGAACAGTCTAGAATTTTTAGGCTAGGTTAATTTTACCAGTGAGAGATAGATTATATTAAAAAAAAAAAAAGAAAATCACATTGTCAAAATTATATATATTTATTTGCATTGTGCACAGAGAAATAAGTATTTGATCCCCTACCAAACATTAAGAGTTCAGCCTCCTCCAGACCAGTTACACGCTCCAAATCAACTTGGTGCCTGCATTAAAGACAGCTGTCTTAAATGGTCACCTGTATAAAAGTTTCCTGTCCACAGACTCAATTAATCAGTCTGACTCTAACCTCTACAACATGGGCAAGACCAAAGAGCTTTCTAAGGATGTCAGGGACAAGATCATAGACCTGCACAAGGCTGGAATGGGCTACAAAACCATAAGTAAGACGCTGGGTGAGAAGGAGACAACTGTTGGTGCAATAGTAAGAAAATGGAAGACATACAAAATGACTGTCAATCGACATCGATCTGGGGCTCCATGCAAAATCTCACCTCGTGGGGTATCCTTTATCCTGAGGAAGGTGAGAGCTCAGCCGAAAACTACATGGGGGGAACTTGTTAATCATCTCAAGGCAGCTGGGACCACAGTCACCAAGAAAACCATTGGTAACACATTACGCCGTAATGGATCAAAATCCTGCAGTGCCCGCAAGGTCCCCTTGCTCAAGAAGGCACATGTACAGGCCCATCTGAAGTTTGCAAATGAACATCTGGATGATTCTGAGAGTGATTGGGAGAAGGTGCAGTGGTCAGATGAGACAAAAATTGAGCTCTATGGCATTAACTCAACTCGCCGTTTTTGGAGGAAGAGAAATGCTGCCTATGACCCAAAGAACACCGTCCCTACTGTCAAGCATGGAGGTGGAAACATTATGTTTTGGGCGTGTTTCTCTGCTAAGGGCACAGGACTACTTCACCGCATCAATGGGAGAATGGATGGAGCCATGTACCGTCAAATCCTGAGTGACAACCTCCTTCCCTCCACCAGGACATTAAAAATGGCTCGTGGCTGGGTCTTCCAGCACGACAATTACACGAAACATACAGCCAAGGCAACAAAGGAGTGGCTCAAAAAGAAGCACATTAAGGTCATGGAGTGGCCAAGTCAGTCTCCAGACCTTAATCCCATCGAAAACTTATGGATGGAGCTGAAGATACGAGTTGCCAAGCGACAGCCTCGAAATCTTAATGATTTACAGATGATCTGCAAAGAGGAGTGGGCCAAAATTCCATCTAACATGTGTGCAAACCTCATCATCAACTACTAAAAACGTCTGACTGCTGTGCTTGCCAACAAGGGTTTTGCCACCAAGTATTAAGTCTTGTTTGCCAAAGGGATCAAATACTTATTTCTCTGTGCACAATGCAAATAAATATATATAATTTTGACAATGTGAATTATTTTTATTTTTTTTATATAATCTATCTCTCACTGGTAAAATTAACCTAGCCTAAAAATTCTAGACTGTTCATGTCTTTGACAGTGGGCAAACTTACAAAATCAGCAAGGGATCAAATACTTATTTCCTTCACTGTATATAAGGGACTCTCATCATCCCTGTATATACCAGCCATCATCCCCATATATAACCACCATTATTCGTGTATGTACCAGCCCACCTTTATCTCGGTATAAAATCTCCATCACCCCTGTATATACCATTAGGGCGGGCACTGTCAGCTTGCTGTGGCGTGCGGGCATTGTGGCTAAACAAGAAGTAAATGGGGTGGGCATTGAGGACACCGTGGACCAATAGGATGCCTGAAACGCCGGTATATGGGAAAAGTCCAGCAGAATCTGAAAATATGCCTCCTGATTGCTTAAAGGCTATGTACACCTTTGCACTGTTTTTTTTAAATTGCCTTGTATGTATTGTACAAAATAAATCACATTTCTAATTGGTCTACCATTTGTCTTCTGTACCTGCAGAGTATTTCAGTTTATGGCCAGCTGCTGTATTCAGTTATCTCTCTAAGGCCCTGTTCACACCTGCGTTGGTGTGTTTCGTTGTTCTGCTCCGTCAGTGGTGCAGAACAAAAGGAATAACGGAAGCAATGGTTCAGTCGCACAACGGACACCGCCACCTGCCGACAGAACCCATTGACTTTAGTGGATTCCATTGGCTTTCCGTCAGGCGGGGGGCCGTGATTTTACAAGAGACAATAGTGCAGATGTGAACGAGGCCTTATCCGTCAGTCATCACCCTAATGGCAAACTGAGCAGCTCCTCTTTTGCAGGCTCATGAACAAGCATTTACTGTGGAATCTGCGCATGTGCATGGTCCTAATTACTGCATATCTCCTAACCGTCCCGGATACAGCGGGACAGTCCAGGATTCCGGGCGGTGTTACAATGTCCCAAGCGGCCGGTGGTATGTCTTGGTGTCAACTGTATTTGCGTCCTAAGGATGCAGATCCAGTTGAATCCGATGCTAATGTAAGGGATCGTCAGCTCCCTGCTTCTGTATTAGTACCACTCGCCGAGGAATTCCCGGGCACAGCACTACTTTAAGTGCGGAGCCCCTTATCTCACTATTCATATATGTACATTGACGTCGGGGACTACTCCTGGAGCGGAATCCACTGCCTTTGCATTGCTGATGGTCTGGCCGGGGATTCCGCTCCTAGGCGGAACCCCTGATGTCACTGTCCATATATGTACAGTTACATCAAGGGCTCCTCCTGGAGTGCAATCCCTGGCCACAGCGTGGCCGACGCTCTGGACAGGGATTCTGCTCCTATAGGGAATGCCTTACGTCACTGTCCATATATGGACAGTGACGGCAGGGGCTCCTCCTGGAGTGGAATCCCTGGGGGGGGGGGCACCATCTACATGGGCACTGTGTGTGACACTATCTATATGGGCACTGGCGCTTTATATGTGTGCACTGGTACTAGAGGTAGCTAAGGGGGCATTAAACTGTATGGGGGCAGCTATTTGTCATAATTTCTAGCAACGCATTCCCTTTAATACTGGCGTTTCATACACCAGTCCTATTAAACAGTTTGCTGGAGTAAGATGCAACACATTTATTAACAGGCGAATGACTCTTAATAAATGTGTCGCATCTTTTAGTTGCAGTGAGGCCTGTCATCAGTACTTTCTACGTGCTGCGGCCTGCTGTACATTTTTTAAATGTATTTTATTGTCTGATTGGGGGGGGCATACAGTCTGATTGGGGGGGGAGGTATGGGTCTGGCATGGACCTTTGCCTTGTTATGCCCCCCAGAGATAAATCTGGGCCGCATTATACATATAGATTTCTGCTATAATTGACATCAGTTACTGGCGTAAATTATAGTAAAATTGTTGGCCATTTCTGCTATGCCCCGCTCATTTTTTGCCCCCAAAAATGACGACATTTGCGCATTTTGTGAATTTTCTACGCTAGTAAACTGTTGTAGAAAGGTTAATATATTCCCCCAAAGGCTACAGACCGTAATACAATATCTTAATGTAAGGATGTGTACACTTAATTGTGCAGCAACGCTTGTTGTCTCCATTCTATGTCAGTGTGGGAAGTAGATGTCCGGCCTTATGATTTTGTGATATGTGATAGACCCAGAATCCCAATCACCAAACCAAAGAATGCAAAATAAAGACACAAAACATTATAATTGGGTGTTAAATGGTCAAAACTTTTATTATATTATATGACCAAACCCAAAATGGCAAACCTCCGACTCACGAAGAGTCACCCTCCAGCACGCAGGAAAGGAAAAACCCCCTGTGGGGGAAACCTCTAGGGAAACCATGGCTGGAGGATTGCCCTTCCTCTGGGCTTAGAAGGTGCCAAAATATCATTTGTAACAGAATTTGTAAGTTTTCTCAGATTTTCAAGGAAAGACAATACAATGAACGAACGACATAAAACACATAAATCGGCTGATCTGGTTGGCTAGGCGAATGTCTCTCTACCTGGGCACCCATTAAAATGAATGGGCAATCCACGGATGAGACGGGCCCTCCAGATGCCTCCTTGTAGCACCTGTCTCCGCTCTGGCTAATAGAGGGGGATCTCCTGCTGGAAACCCCCCTCTATTACAGACAACCCGTATGAAGAGGATGGCATCACTGTGATGAAGAAGTGGTCTGGGGTGAAGGGTTTCCCTGCTAGAACCTCCAAATTACATCAGGTCGGTATTGGTGGGGAAGTCAAGCTCAAGGTCCTCAGTCCCATCCAATATGGCGCTGAATGTGGCAGTAAAACCTTCTAATATGGAATCTTCTTTATGTCATAAACATTTGTATTTATGACATCAGCACCTTCATCATCATTACTACAGGAGTTTATTACCACTGCACAACTCATACATTGTGACGTCACCCACAGTGGTCTGAAGTGTTAACCCTTTAATGACTGGCAGCGTACTTACCACAGAGGCCATAAAGCTGAATAGAACATATCAGCGGCCATAAAGGAAAAGGGATAATGCAGGGAGCATCTCCGCACAAGAACTATCCATGACAAAGGGTTGTCCAGGATGAGATAACTTGTCTGCTTTCTCCAAAAACCAGCACCACACCTGTCCATAGGTTGTGTGTGGTACTACAGCTCATTACCATTCACTTCAATGGAGCAAACCTGCAATACCAGATACAACCTGTGGATAGGTGTGGTGCTGTATTTGGAAGAAAGCAGCCATATTTTTCTAATCCTGCACAGCCCCTGTTAGAAATAGTTCTAAAAAAGTGGGGGGAGAAGGAGAAGAAGGGGAGAGGGAAAGAAGAAATTAAAAAAAGGTAAAAAGAGGAACTCTGAGGTAAAATAAATCAAACTAGACTGAAAGGAGTCTGCTGGAGGTGCCAGATGGAAAGACAGATTGCTGCCATGGGGACCAGATTAGTAGCAAATCAGAGCAGGAGAATAGTCAGTCAAGCCAGGGTCAATAAGTAACAGCGGTCAATAAGGTAAATAGCAAGAATCGCAGAGCCAGAAAACCAGACAATCACAGGCAAGGAACATGCTGCAAGTGAGGGCAAAAATAGACCAAGGGCGGGAGCTAGAACCGTCAGGCCAGGCTGTGATAGGTTCTCCCTCTCCTCAGCCTGCCAGCCTGAGTGGTAACAGATCGCGTCACTCTTGCAGACCTTGGAGCTGATGAAGGCTGATTAACCATTGGCGTCGACATAGAGCCTGTGTCTGGCAAACCCTTTACAGTACCTCCCCTTTTATGAGGGGCCACTGGACCCTTTCTACGTGGGCCTGGCTTGTTGGGGAACCGAAGATGGAACTTCCTGAGCAATATACCGGCGTGAACATCCCGGGCGGGTACCCAAGTCCTCTCCTCAGGCCCGTATCCTCTTCAATGGACCAGGTACTGGAGGGAGCCTTGGACCATCCTGCTGTCCACAATCTTGGCTACCTCGAATTCTACCCCATACGGAGTGAAAACAGGGACCGGAGGTTTCCTCGATAAAGCCAAGGACGGGGAGCAGCTTTTCAAGAGGGAGGCATGGAACACGTTGTGTATCTGAATAGACGGGGGTAACTCCAGCCGGAAGGATACAGGGTTGAGGACCTCAATGATTTTGTACGGCCCTATATACCGGGGAGCAAACTTCTTGGACGGAACTTTAAGGCGCAAATTTTTAGAAGACAGCCACACCAGATCCCCGACCACAAACAGAGGGTTAGTTGAACGTCTTTTATCTGCCTGAGTCTTTTGGATGCTCTGGGACGCCTCAAGGTTCTTCTGAACCTGGGCCCAGACTGTGCACAGTTCCCGATGAACGACATCTACCTCGGGATTGTTGGAACCACCAGGTGAAACGGAGGAGAACCGTGGATTAAACACAAAATTACAGAAGAAGGGGGAAACCCCCGACAAGTTACTGACCCGGTTATTAAGGGAAAATTCAGCGAGGGGAATGAAGGAGACCCAATCATCTTGACAGTCTGAGATAAAACACCTTAAAGGAACAGTGTCATCACAAATTATTTTTTTATATGTTAAAGATGTTAGTGCTTTATTAAAAACATTTATATTCATTTGTGTGTTTGTGTTTTACTTTTTCTTATTTTTACACTTTTTCTTCCCTATGGGGGCTGCCATTTTTTGTTCCATTTCTGTTCCGACACATACAGACATGGAATACGGCAGCCACAGTCCCATAGGGACTGCGAACGGCTCCCGTCCCATTGACTGCAGTGTACGGCGTCTGTGTGGGAACTGCGCATGCGCCGCTCCCACACAGTCCTATTCGAAATTGGCGCCGTCCGGCGCCATTTTCCTGTGGACCGGAAGTCGCGGCCGGACAGTAATATTACTACTTCCGGTCGCGGCTTCCGGATTTGTGCACTTGCACCAGCGGCAGCAAACGGAGCGGACGGGCCAGAGGGAGCCGCGGCGGCAGGAGCAGGTAAGAGATTTCAATGTATGTTCATGTTTGTGTGTGTTTACTACTGTATGTAAACCTACTACACTGTGGGTTAGCTCAAAAAATGGCGACACACAGTGTAGGAGGTTACATCGTTCAAACCCCTCGTTTATCCCGGCACTAGCCAGGATAAAGGAGGGAGTGCTGAGAGCTCACTAGAGCGAGGGCTTTTAACCCAATGTTGCAATGCTGCAATTTTGGGAACAGCTCCATCTAGTGACCAAAAATGGGTAGTATTATAAATTAGAAATAATTTATAATATTTCCTGGACTCGTGCAAAAAAATAAAAAAAATTTGAACAATGTTTAATCACCCACACACTAAATGTTTAATTTTTTAAAAAAAAACATGTTTTTCTGGCAACACATTCCCTTTAAGTATTGTTCTAGAGACTGATTAGTCCTCTCAGTTTGGCCACTAGTTTCAGGATGGTAGACCGAGGAAAAGGACAGTTCAATCTCCAGCTTCTTAAAGAAATCTCTCCAAAACAATGAAACAAATTGTACCCCTCTGTCAGAAACAATATTGACCGGAACCTCATTGAGACGCAGGATGTGTTTGACAAACAAGGTAGCTAACGTCTTGGCATTGGGTAGTTTCTTGAGAGGCACAAAGTGGCACATCTTACTGAAGCGGTCTACTACAACCCACACCACCGACTTGCCTTGAGATGGAGTCAAATCGGTGATAAAATCCATGGAGATATGGGTCCAAGGTCTCTGGGGAATGGGCAAAGAACGTAGTAAGCCCGCTGGTCGGGACCTGGGAGTCTTGGACTTAGCACAAACCTCACAAGCGGCGACGTAGGCCTTAACGTCTTTAGGCAACCCAGGCCACCAATAGTTTCTGGCAATGAGGTGCTTGGTACCCAGGATGCCTGGATGACCAGATAGTGCGGAGTCATGATTTTCCCTAAGTACCCTTAGCCGGAATTGCAGGGGAACAAACAGCTTGTTCTCAGGAAGTCTCCCGGGAGCTGAACCTTGATCAGCAGCAATTTCAGAGACTAAATCAGAATCAATAGAGGAAATGATTATACCTGGAGGCAAAATACAAGCAGGATCTTCCTCCGAAGGAGGGCTGGCCAAGAAGCTACGCGACAGTGCATCAGCCTTAATATTTTTAGACCCAGCCCTATAGGTAACCAAAAAATGTAATCTGGTAAAAAATAACGCCCATCGAGCTTGTCTCGGGTTTAGCCTCCGGGCCGATTCTAGGAAAACCAGATTCTTGTGGTCGGTAAGGACCGTTACCTGGTGCCTAGCCCCCTCCAGGAAGTGGCGCCACTCTTCAAATGCCCATTTAATGGCTAAGAGTTTGCGGTTGCCAATGTCATAGTTACTCTCAGTGGGCGAAAACTTCCTGGAGAAGTAGGCACAGGGATGGAGATGGGTGAGGGTCCTGGTACCCTGGGACATGACAGCCCCCACTCCCACCTCGGACGCGTCAACCTCCATGATAAATGGCTCCATTTGGTTGGGCTGAACCAACTCCGGGGCCGAGATAAAGCACTTCTTAAGGGCCTCAAAAGCCTGGACAGCCTCAGGAGGCCAGTGGAGGAGATCAGCACCCTTGCGAGATAGGTCCATAAGAGGCTTAGCGATGACCGAGAAGTTAGCAATAAATCTCCTGTAATAATTAGCGAACCCCAAGAAGCACTGTAACGCCTTCAGGGAGGCAGGTTGGACCCATTCCGCCACAGCCTGGACCTTGGCGGGGTCCATGCGGAATTCATGAGGAGTGAGGATTTGACCCAAAAATGGTATCTCCTGCACCCCAAACACACATTTTTCAGTCTTCGCAAACAGTTTGTTTTCCCGAAGGACCTGGAGCACCTTCCTGACATGCTCAATGTGGGAGGACCAGTCCTTGGAAAACACAAGTATGTCATCAAGGTACACTACAAGAAATACCCCCAGGTAATCTCTTAAAATCTCATTTATGAAATTCTGGAAGACCGCGGGAGCATTACACAACCCAAAGGGCATGACGAGGTATTTGAAATGACCTTCGGGCGTGTTAAACGCAGTCTTCCACTCATCCCCCTCTTTGATGCGGATAAGGTTATACTCCCCCCGTAGATCAAACTTAGAGAACCATTGGGCCCCCTGAACCTGATTAAAGAGATCAGGAATCAAAGGAAGGGGATACTGGTTCCTTACAGTGACCTTATTCAAGTTACGGTAGTCAATGCATGGCCTAAGACCACCATCCTTCTTCCCTACGAAGAAGAAGCCAGCACCTACCGGAGAAGTAGAGGGGCGAATGTAACCCTTGGCCAGGCATTCCTGGATATACTTTCTCATGGCTTCACGTTTGGGACAAGAGAGATTAAATATCCTACCCTTAGGTAGCTTAGCTCCTGGTACCAAATCGATAGCGTAATCGTATTCTCTATGAGGAGGTAACACTTCGGAGGCCTCCTTAGAGAAAACATCAGAGAAGTCCTGAACAAACTCAGGTAGCGTGTTCACCTCCTCAGGGGGAGAAATAGAATTAACAGAAAAACATGACGTCAAACATTCATTACCCCATTTGGTAAGATCCCCAGTATTCCAGTCAAACGTGGGATTATGAAACTACAACCAGGGAAGGCCTAAAACCAAATCAGACGATAATCCCTGCATCAACAGTACAGAGTACTGCTCCAAATGCATGGAGCCAACAAAGAGTTCAAAAACAGGGGTATGCTGTGTAAAATAACCATTAGCAAGTGGAGTGGAGTCGATACCCACTACCGGGACAGGTTTAGGCAAATCAATCAATGGCATAGCTAGAAACATAGCAAATTCCACAGACATAATATTATCAGAAGACACTAAAACCACGATGGCACTGCCGGTAGCAGACCTGCCCTCAAAAGAGACCTGAAAGGGAAGCAAGATCTTTTTAGGTTTCATATTTACGGGAAATACCTGTGCGCACAAGTGACCTCCCCGATGGTCACTTAGGCGCGGAAGTTCTTCCGGCTGCTTATTCTTACGCCTAGGGCAGTTGTTCACTTGATGCTTGTCATCCCTACAGTAGAAGCAGAGACCATTCTTCCTGCGGAGCTCTCTACGTTGTTGGGGAGACACGGAGGCCCCGAGTTGCATTGGTTCATCCGAGTTTTCCGTGGAAGAACGAAGCAACAGAACCTCAGGAGCCATCATGGGGGAGGCTGAGGAGAAAGCACAAAAACGTTCAAGTCGTCGTTCCCTGAGACGTCGGTCAAGACGTACCGCTAAAGCCATAACCTGATCTAGGGAGTCAGAAGAGGGATAGCTAACTAACAGGTCTTTCAGGGCGTTCGACAGACCCAATCTAAACTAGCACCTCAAGGCAGGGTCATTCCACCGAGAAGCTACACACCACTTTCTAAAGTCAGAACAGTACTCCTCAACGGGTGTCTTACCCTGACGTAAGGTCACCAGCTGACTCTCGGCAAAAGCAGTCTTGTCAGTCTTGTCATATATGAGCCCGAGAGCAGAAAAAAAAAGATCAACAGAGGAAAGTTCAGGGGCGTCAGGAGCCAAGGAGAAGGCCCATTCTTGGGGCCCGTCCTGGAGCCGGGACATAATTATACCCACTCGCTGGCTCTCAGTACCTGAGGAGTGGGGCCTTAGATGGAAATAGAGCCTACAACTCTCCCGAAAGGAGAAAAAAGTGAGGTGGGGCACTACCAGGGTAGCATCATGCTGGTTGCACCTCTGAGCCAGGGCTTGGATCTGTAGGGAGAGGCCCTGCATTTGCTGAGCCAGGGTCTCAAGGGGATCCATAGTTGTGACAGGGACCAGTTTAGAAAAGGTATATGGGCCTGTGATTATGTAATGACTGGGTAGGGAGACAGACAGGTGAGCCCTAATCTACCTGCCACTCAGTCCCTGCCTACTTCCACGGCCCGTCCTAGGCGACGGTGTACAACTGGGCGACGGTCCCTATGCTCAATATGTGCACAACAGACAAACAGACAAGGGTACACAGAAGCTAAGGGAAATGGGGCAGTTTCCCATGGCAACACCAAGAGCAACATGCGTAGTGAACGAGCCGAGTCAAACCAGGAGTGTACGGGGTACCAAACGCAGAGCATGAGTGTAGTCAGTAAAGCCATGGTCAAAATGAAGCAAGGTCAATAATAATAGCAGGAGCAGCAGAGCCAGGAAACAGGAAAGAATCACAGGGAAAGACAAGCAGGAAATGAAGGTATAAATAGACCGAGGGCGGGAGCTAGAACCGTCTGGCCAGGCTGTGATAGGTTCTCCCACTTCTGAGCCTACCAGAGTGGTAGCAAATCGAGTCACTCTATGAGACCTAGGAGCAGGTGCAGACTGATTAACCACGGGCGTCGACACAGAAGCTGTGTCTGGCAGATCCTTTACACCACGTTCCTGTGACCCAATGTGCCACGTCACAGCGTATTCAAATCATGGAAGCGTCCGGTCTACATGACTACCGACCGTCATGGTGTGCAAACCTTAGATCAAAATTTCGACATATAACTAACTAACTAACTCTAAACCTCATAAGGTAATTTTCTTTAGCTATTATACCAGGATGAAGGCGGAGGAGTAGGCTAAGAGAACGGAAAGTGGACGAGGCGGGAGTTGGGCCAGAGTGAATATGACGCTTGACTGGGGTCTGGGGAGGGGAAGGGGAGAGAGACAGGTGGGAAGGTGGGGCAGAGGGGCAACATAAAAAAAAATAATTAAACTGAAACTTCTGCTTTAAAACAGTCACTCACCAAGTTGCAGAGCCGGCCGCTGCTTCTGGCCCCTGCATGGGTCCCATTCCTTTCTACAAACCAATTACCTCTGATCATAACCTTGATGAGCGGCGGCTGCCCACTTTATTTTACTTTTGTGGCCAGGCCCCTGACAGTAGTACCAGCGGTACTACCCTGATGGCAGGCCTGTTTGCAGGGGTACTAGCCAACTACGTCACAGATAACCCAAGTTTCAAGACCATGCAAAGTTATGGATTTTTGGCATCCCATGGAATATGGGAACAATAGGGAATTCTATCAGTAAGTATTCTGCCTGTTTCTTGGCTAATACTCCTAATCCAATTCCTTCTTCTAGCAGATTTTTTAAAGATTCTTTACATGCAGTGCTTGGTTTCGCCACAAGTTTGCGATATGTCGATTCATTGTCTAAAATGGTATGAACGTGTCTGAGATATAAACAGGAATCTAGAACAAATCCTGCTCCGTAAGATTTGGAGGACACAGTTATACGCTGGATATATGGTGAGCACCTCTGTGTTTTCACCTTTAGCCCTTATGTGTATATAATGAACCTTTTAGCATGTACATCTTTACCCGCTAAGGTGGAAGGGTTGGTTCCAATGCCTAGTTATGGTGGTGTCTGAGGAAATAAAGGTCCTTTTAGACGTCCCGATACTGACCATGAAAACCAGCGCCAATCGACGATACAGCGTGTCACAAGGAGCAATCATTGGTAATGTATGGGGGCCAACAATCGTTACTACATCAGACCCCGCACTGATCTGCCAGTCCAGCTGCCTCCGGGCTCTGGACAACACTGCCGGAAGCAAATGGCTCCGATTACTGCATAGCGGCCGTTCGGCAGAACTGCAGCTTGGCCTCTATTCTTTGACAGGAGCCATCTGCTTCCGGCAGTGTTGTCCGGTGCCCGGAGGCAGCTGGAGTGACGAATCGGTGCGGGGTCCAGGTGTCGAACACGCACCGATCATATACTGATGACCTATCCAGTGGATAGGTCATCAGTTGTCAGAACGTGGAAAACCCCTTTAAAGGGAAGGCGTCACGGAATTTTTTTTTTTTATATAATATTGCTTTTAGTATGTCATTAAAATAAATTGTATTTATTTGTGTTTTTGTGTTGTACTTTTTTCTTTCTTTTACTTCTCTATGGGGGCTGCCATTTTTTTTTTCATCTCTGTATCTGTCCATTAACGACGCATACAGAGATGGAATACGGCACATACATCCCCATAGAGAATGAGAACGGGAGCCGTTCCATTCACTATAGCGTACACCGTCTGTGTGGGAACGGCGCATGCGCCGCTCCCACACAGACCAGAAGGAAGGTCTTTGGTAGAGCGACATCCGGCACCATTTTCATGTGGACCGGAAACCACGGCCGTACAGTAAGATGATGACTTCCAGTCGCGGCTTCTGGCCATATGTTGAAGGCAGCGCAGACGCAAGGACTAGGAGCGGCAGGGCGGAGGCGGCAGGAGTAGGTAAGTTATGTTTGTGTATGTGATGTGTGTGTATGTTAATGTTATACTGTCTAATGATCACTGTATCTAATCCTCCTACACTGTGCATTCGCTCAGAAAATGGCGGCACACAGTGTAGGAGGTGTGAACATTCAACCACCTCCTTTCTCCTGGCACTAGCCAGGATAAAGGAGGGGGGATTCTGGGAGGACACTAGCGCGAGTGTGTCTACTACAAATTTGCAGCATAAGTGTAATGACGGGGGTAGGGAAACGGACAAGTGAGCCCTAATCTACCCGCCACTCTGTCCCTGCCTACTTGCAACGACCCGCCCTAGGCGACGGGGTACAACTGGGCGGCGGTCCCTACGCTCAGTAAGTGCACGAGACAAACAGACAAGGGTACACAAAGCTAAGGGAAAAGGGGCAGTTGCCCACGGCAACACCGTGAGCAACAAGAGTGGTGAACGAGCCGAGTCAAACCAGGAGAGAACGAGGTACCAAACGCAGAGCAGGAGAGTAGTCAGTAAGCCAGGGTCAGTATAGAACAGGATCAAATAGCAGAATCTGTAGCTGGGCCAGGAAACCACACGAGAAGAAATCACAAGCAAAGGAGGAACAGGAAAGGCAGGTATAAATAGACAGAGGGCGGGAGCTAGCTGAGTCTGGCCAGGCTGCGATAGGCTCTCCCACTCCTAAGCCTGCCATCCTGAGTGGTGGAAGATGGAGTCAGTCTCAGAGACATAGACTCAGGTGCAGACTGATTACCTATGGGCGTATACACAGAAGTTGTGCCTGGCAGATCCTTTACAATAAGGCAATGAGGTTGCTTTACCACATGCCAATGCTGCAATTTTGGGAATTGCTCCCTCTAGTGACCAGCACATGGAAATGTTATAAATTTGAATCTAATTTATAATATTTCCTGACTTGTGAAAAAATTAAAACAATGTGTAATCATTTATATATTAACTGTTTAACTGAAATTTTTTTTTTTTATAGCGACACATTCCCTTTAATACTGGCGTTTCATACACCAGTCCTATTAAACAGTTTGCTGGAGTAAGATGCAACACATTTATTAACAGGCGAACGACTCTTAATAAATGTGTCGCATCTTTTAGCTGCAACGCGGCCTGTCATCAGTACTTTCTACGTGCTGCGGCCTGCTGTAAGAGCCTGAGGGAATCCGGGAGGGAGAAACGGAGTGGTGAGGTAAGTACATTTTTAAAATGTATTTTATTGTCTGATTGGGGGGGGCATACAGTCTTATTGGGGGTATGGGTATGGGTCTGTTGACATTTGCGCATTTTGTGAATTTTCTACGCTAGTAAAGTGTTGTAGAAAGGTTAATATATTCCCCCAAAGGCTACAGACTGTAATACAATATCTTAATGTAATCGATGTGTGCAGCAACGCTTGTTGTCTCCATTCTATGTCAGTGTGGGAAGTAGATGTCCGGCCTTATGATTTTGTGATATGTGATAGACCCAAAATCCCAAGCACGAAACCATAGAAAGCACTGGCCGGACGGACTCTGCCACAGTGGTGGGTAGGCCAGACATGACGGGGATAGGAGGGAGGATGGTGTCACAGCCAAAGGGGAGAGTTAGTGGAGGGGGATGGTCTAGGAGAGGGAGGGGATCCGGTGAGGGTTAGCCGGAAGTGCGCTGACTTCCCGGTCTTTTGGTCGGGAGCAGCGCACGGAGTAAGACATCCATCCATGTATCTCCCATCCGGCGGCCATCTTACCGCATGTCAGCGCATCACTTCATTGAGCAGATGCGGGCGGCGGCTGCTGCATTCGGCCCCGCCTGGTTGGAGGAACAAGCTGCAGCGGTGGCAAACGCTCCGGTACCTTTGGCTGTCTCTCCTTCGCGCCGCGTCCGGTGCTCGTGTCCTCCAGAAAGGCTGAGCCCCGTTGTGGCTCGTCGAACTCGGTGCCACAGAGGGAGCCCTGTGAGGGAACCTCCGGCTCGGGCGTCTGGCAGCACAGATACTGCAGCCGGTGCCAGGGTCGGAAGGAATCCCACTTCGCAGCGGAGTCCAGCGGAAGTGGGGTGGGTGCGGCCTCTACTTCCGGTCACCACTCCACTCGCCAGTTCTACGCCGGGTTCCATGGTTCGGACGGCTGCCCCTGGTGATGTGGCGGCTGGGGGTGGAGCCCCACGGCGATCCGGAGGAAGCAAGGGACCTGCATTGGGCCGCAGGCCTAGGTCGTCTGTTTCGAGGGTGACTTCCGGGCAGCGAGCTGCCGGCCCTCTGGTGCCGGTCGACTACGAGAGAGAGAGCTTGGGAGCCCGCCCCTCACCCACTTCGGTACCGGCCGTTGAGCACGCCTGTGCATGCTGCCATGGATCTGGCACCAGATCTGCCGAAGACCTTGAGGATGGGGAGCTTCGTGGACAGGATGGTCCAGCTGATGGGTCCACAGCACCTGTGCAGCTCGGTGAGTCGTTTTCACCATCTTTACCTTTTCCTGCTATACTTATGTCTCCTGTTTCGGGGGAGGGTTCCGCGGTTGAGGAGCGGGTATGTGATGTGGGGTCTGGGTTTGGGAATGTTGGGGGTGGGGGGGAAAGTCTGCGATAGTTGGTCGTTTGCGTCAAGGAATTGTTAGGCCGGCTCGACGGGACTGGGGTCACCGAGCCCCCTTCGCGGTCTCCTGTGGCGGCATGGGTTGGGGCTGGTGGGGTAGGGTTTAATGCCCCGGCGGCGGTCGCCTCGAGTGTAGGAGCAAATACGGAATCGGTGGCGGTGTCTGTTCAGACCGACTCGGCGGCGGCGGTTGATGGTGTTCGGTTGGACGATAAAGCCAGGGGGGAGGTTTATGTGTGTTTTGAAGGACCTTTGGGGGCACACTTGAAGCAGCAAGTTCGGAAAAAAATTTGGAAGGACGAGTACGTGGAAATTTTTTCATTTTTGCCCCTGGAAAAATTTAATCTGGAAAAGGGGAAGTGAGATGAGAGTAAGAAGGAGGAGGAGGAAAAGCGTTGTTACCGCCTTATCCCTAAGACATTTGTTAACTGGTTGCAAGAGTTCGCCATTTTGGCCAGTGTTATTGGTGAAAAGGCTCCGGAACATTGCTCCCCCCTGTTTTGCTATATGGATGCCATCGGGCAAGCCCATAGGGTATATGCGGGGGGCTAGATTGGCTACGTTATGACAAGCAGTTTAGACAACGAAAGGCGGTTCGGCCCAATATTAGGTCGGACCACGGGGATATTGCCCTCTGGTCATGGGTAACGGCTCCAGTTCGACCGGGCCAGTCCTTTCCCGGGAGCGGGGGGGGGGGGGCAGCAGGCCAATCTGGTCAATCCAGCTCAGGGGGCAACGCAAAGCTCGGGCTGTGCTGGCAATACAATGAGGGGCAGTGTAAATTCGGTGCAGGTTGCAAGTTCAAGCACCTTTGTGCTCAATGCAATGGGGCGTCCCACTGGGCATCTAAATGCTTGCGCAAGGGAAAACGAGGTGGGGGTGGGGGTTTTAACACCAGTCATGGGGGTGACGCCAGTGAAGCTGGAAAGGATGGTCAGGTTTCTAAATAGTTATCCGGACAGGGCCAGTGCGCAGTTGTTGTTTGATGGTTTTAATGTGGGTTTTTGTATCCCCTCCCCTCCTCACAGGGTCCCCTTTTCCATAAAAAAATCTGAAGTGAGCTTACCAGCATCCTGACGTGGTTAGGGAGAAATTGGCGTCGCCGCTTGTGAAATTTGTGCTAGGTCCAAGACTCCCAGGTCTCGACCTGCGGGCTTACTATGTTCTTTGCCCATTCCCCAGAGACCTTGGACCCATATCTCCATGGATTTTATCACCGATCTGCCTCCGTCCCAAGGCACGTCGGTGGTGTGGGTTGTAGGAGACCGCTTCAGTAAGATGTGCCACTTTGCACCCCTCAAGAAACTACCCAATGCCAAGACGTTAGCTACCTTGTTTGTCAAACACATCCTGCGTCTCCATGGGGTTCCGGTCAATATTGTTTCTGACAGAGGGGTACAATTTGTTTCATTGTTTTGGAGAGCTTTCTGTAAGAAGCTGGAGATTGATCTCTCCTTTTCCTCGGCCTTCCATCCTGAAACTAATGGCCAAACTGAGAGGACTAATCAGTCTCTAGAACAATACTTAAGGTGTTTTATCTCAGACTGTCAAGATGATTGGGTCTCCTTCATTCCCCTCGCCGAATTTTCCCTTAAAAACCAGGTCAGTAGCTCGTCAGGAGTTTCCACCTTCTTCTGTAATTTTGGGTTTAATCCACGGTTCTCCTCCGTTTCACCTGGTGGTTCCAACAATACCGAGGTAGATGTCGTTCATCGGGAACTGTGCACAGTCTGGGCGCAGGTTCAGAAGAACCTTGAGGTGTCCCAGAGCATCAAAAAGACTAAGGCAGATAAAAGACGTTCAACTAACCCTCTGTTTGTGGTCGGGGATCTGGTGTGGCTGTCTTCTAAAAATTTGCGCCTTAAAGTTCCGTCCAAGAAGTTTGCTCCCCGGTATATAGGGCCGTACAAAATTATTGAGGTCCTCAACCCTGTCTCCTTCCGGCTGGAGTTACCCCCGTCTTTTCAGATACACAACGTGTACCATGCCTCCCTCTTGAAAAGCTGCTCCCCGTCCTTGGCTACATCGAGGAAACCTCCGGTCCCTGTTCTCACTCCGGATGGGGTAGAATTCGAGGTAGCCAAGATTGTGGACAGCAGGATGGTCCAAGGCTCCCTTTAGTACCTGGTCCATTGGAGAGGATACGGGCCTGAGGACAGGACTTGGGTACCCGCCCGGGATGTTCACGCCGATATATTGCTCAGCAAGTTCCATCTTCGGTTCCCCAACAAGCCAGGCCCACCTAGGAAGGGTCCAGTGGCCCCTCATAAAAAGGGGGGTACTGTAAAAGGTTTGCCAGACACAGGTTCTGTGTCGATGCCCGGGGTTAATCAGCCTTCATCAGCTCCAAGGTCTGCTCGAGTGACGCGATCTCTTACCACTCAGGCTGGCAGGCTGAGGAGAGGGAGAACCTATCACAGCCTGGCCTGACGGTTCTAGTTTCCGCCCTTGGTCTATTTTTGCCCTCACTTGCAGCATGTTCCTTGCCTGTGATTGTCTGGTTTCCTGGCTCTGCGATTCTTGCTATTTACCTTATTGACCGCTGTTACTTATTGACCCTGGCTTGACTGACTATTCTCCTGCTCTGATTTGCTACGTCGTACTCTCCTGGTTTGTCTCGGCTCGTTCACCACTGCCTGTTGCTCACAGTGTTTCCGTGGGCAACTGCCCCTACCTCCCCCTTTATCTTCTGTGTGCCCTTGTCTTGTGTTGTCTGCCTTGCACTTATTGAGCGTAGGGACCGTCGCCCAGTTGTACGCCGTCACTTAGGACGGGCCGTGCAAGTAGGCAGGGACTGAGTTTCGGGTAGATTAGGGCTCACCTGTCTGTCTCCCTACCCCGTTTCATTACACTATGACACCTGATAGCTCTGCTACTTGATAGGAGACAGTGGCTCAGCAGACAGTATCACATATAATATGCTTAGATACAATGGCTCAGCAGACAGTATCACACATGCTAGGCCCAATTAGAAGGTTAATTGTGAAAACCTTTCTTATGGTGTTTCTCGATAAAGGTCACTTGAACTGGTATCATTTAAACAGTTAACCGATGAATGGCGCTGTTTATGTGGAATTTACCCTGCGGCCTAATGTACCATATAATGTATTAAAATTATTTTTTTTAAAAACCTACATTTTGTGGGGTGAATTGAAAAAAAACCTTTAATTCCTCCATTTCTGTTTTGATTTTACAGTGTTTATCGGGCGGCATGAATTGCATGATAACTTGATTCTGCGGGTCGTTACGATTATGGCGATACCAAATTTATATAGTTTTATTTTTTACTAAATAATTTGTTTTTGTGACGCTGCATTCGAAGATGAACTGCATAGTTTTTCAATGCAACAGAACTTCATAGGGCGGGAAGGGGTTAAAACCCACTCTCTGAAGCCCCCCTTCAAGATACATTTCAACTAATCTGGTCCCCATGGCAGAAATCTGTCTTTCCATCTGGCACCTCCAGCAGACTCCTTTCAGTCTAGTTTGATTTCTTTTACCTCAGAGTTCCTCTTTTTCCCTTTTTTTAATTTCTTCTTTCCCTCTCCCCTTCTTCTCCTTCTCCCCCCACTTTTTTTGAACTATTTCTAACAGGAGCTGTGCAGGATTAGAAAAATATGTCTGCTTTCTTCCAAATACAGCACCACACCTATCCACAGGTTGTATCTGGTATTGCAGGTTAGCTCCATTGAAGTGAATGGTAATGAGCTGTAGTACCACACACAACCTATGGACAGGTGTGGTGCTGGTTTTTGGAGAAAGCAGACAAGTTCTCTCATCCTGGACAGCCCTTTGTCATGGATAGTTCTTGTGCGGAGATGCTCCCTGCATTATCCCTTTTCCTTTATGGCCGCTGATATGTTCTATTCAGCTTTATGGCCTCTGTGGTAAGTACACTGCCAGTCATTAAAGGGTTAACACTTCAGACCACTGTGGGTGACGTCACAATGTATGAGTTGTGCAGTGGTAATAAACTCCTGTAGTAATGATGATGAAGGTGCTGATGTCATAAATACAAATGTTTATGACATAAAGAAGATTCCATATTAGAAGGTTTTACTGCCACATTCAGCGCCATATTGGATGGGACTGAGGACCTTGAGCTTGACTTCCCCACCAATACCGACCTGATGTAATTTGGAGGTTCTATCAGGGAAACCCTTCACCCCAGACCACTTCTTCATCACAGTGATGCCATCCTCTTCATACGGGTTGTCTGTAATAGAGGGGGGTTTCCAGCAGGAGATCCCCCTCTATTAGCCGGAGCGGAGACAGGTGCTACAAGGAGGCATCTGGAGGACCCGTCTCATCCGTGGATCGCCCATTCATTTTAATGGGTGCCCAGGAAGAGAGACATCCGCCTAGCCAACCAGATCAGCCGATTTATGTGTTTTATGTCGTTCGTTCATTGTATTGTCTTTCCTTGAAAATCTGAGAAAACGTACAAATTCTGTTACAAATGATATTTTGGCACCTTCTAAGCCCAGAGGAAGGGCAATCCTCCAGCCATGGTTTCCCTAGAGGTTTCCTCCACAGGGGGTTTTTCCTTTCCTGCGTGCTGGAGGGTGACTCTTCGTGAGTCGGAGGTTTGCCATTTTGGGTTTGGTCATATAATATAATAAAAGTTCTGACCATTTAACACCCAATTATAATGTTTTGTGTCTTTATTTTGCATTCTTTGGTTTGGTGATTGGGATTCTGGGTCTATCACATATCACAAAATCATAAGGCCGGACATCTACTTCCCACACTGACATAGAATGGAGACAACAAGCGTTGCTGCACAATTAAGTGTACACATCCTTACATTAAGATATTGTATTACGGTCTGTAGCCTTTGGGGGGAATATATTAACCTTTCTACAACAGTTTACTAGCGTAGAAAATTCACAAAATGCGCAAATGTCGACATTTTTGGGGGCAAATAATGAGCGGGGCATAGCAGAAATGGCCAACAATTTTACTATAATTTACGCCAGTAACTGATGTCAATTATAGCAGAAATCTATATGTATAGTGCGACCCAGATTTATCTCTGGGGGGCGTAACAAGGCAAATGTCCGTGCCAGACCCATACCTCCCCCCAATCAGACTGTATGCCCCCCCCCAATCAGACAATAAAATACATTTTAAAAATGTACTTTAAATGTACAGCAGGCCGCAGCACGTAGAAAGTACTGATGACAGGCCGCACTGCAACTAAAAGATGCAACACATTTATTAAGAGTCATTCGCCTGTTAATAAATGTGTTGCATCTTACTCCAGCAAACTGTTTAATAGGACTGGTGTATGAAACGCCAGTATTAAAGGGAATGCGTTGCTAGAAATTATGACAAATAGCTGCCCCCATACAGTTTAATGCCCCTTTAGCTACCTCTAGTACCAGTGCACACATATAAAGCGCCAGTGCCCATATAGATAGTGTCACACACAGTTCCCATGTAGATGGTGCCCACCCCCCCAGGGATTCCACTCCAGGAGGAGCCCCTGCCGTCACTGTCCATATATGGACAGTGACGTAAGGCATTCCCTATAGGAGCAGGCTGTGGCCAGGGATTGCACTCCAGGAGGAGCCCTTGATGTAACTGTACATATATGGACAGTGACATCAGGGGTTCCACCTAGGAGCGGAATCCCCGGCCAGACCATCGGCAATGTATATATATGGATAGTGAGATAAGGGGCTCCGCACTTAAAGTAGCGCTGTGCCCGGGAATTCCTCGGCGAGTGGTACTAATACAGAAGCAGGGAGCTGACGATCCCTTACATTAGCATTGGATTCAACTGTATCTGCATCCTGAGGACGCAGATACAGTTGACACCAAGACATACCACCGGCCGCTTGGTACAGCGTAACACCGCCCGGAATCCTGGACTGTCCCGCTGTATCCGGGACGGTTAGGAGGTATGCAGTAACTAGGACCATGCACATGCGTAGATTACACAGTAAATGCTTGTTCATGAGCCTGCAAAAGAGGAGCTGCTCAGTTTGCCATTAGGGTGATGACTGACAGATAAGGCCTCGTTCACATCTGCACTATTGTCTCTGGTAAAATCACGGCCAATGGAAATCCACTAATGTCAATGGCTTCTGTCGGCAGGTGGCGGTGTCCGTTGTGCGACTGAACCGTTGCTTCCGTTATTCCTTTGTTCTGCACCACTGACGGAGAGAACAACGAAACACACCAACGCAGGTGTGAACAGGGCCTAAGAGAGATAACTGAATACAGCAGCTGACCATAAACTGAAATACACTGCAGGTACAGAAGACAAATGGTAGACCAATTAGAAATGTGATTTATATTGTACAATACATACAAGACAATTTAAAAAAAAACAGTGCAAAGGTGTACATAGCCTTTAAGCAATCAGGAGGCATATTTTCAGATTCTGCTGGACTTCTCCCATATACCGGCGTTTCAGGCATCCTATTGGTCCACGGTGTCCTCAATGCCCACCCCATTTACTTCTTGTTTAGCCACAATGCCCGCACGCCACAGCAAGCTGACAGTGCCCGCCCTAATGGTATATACAGGGGTGATGGAGATTTTATACCGAGATAATGGTGGGCTGGTACATACACGGATAATGGTGGTTATATATGGGGATGATGGCTGGTATATACAGGGATGATGAGAGTCCCTTATATAACCCCCATATTCCCTGTATATTACCCCCAAAAGGATAGATCAGCAGCACATCGCAGTCCAAAACTCATGGAAAACTATTTTATGTTTCACCCATCCCACCCATCGCTGGATGTGGGTATACTAGGACACATGACTAATATGATAATATTTTAATATAGAATTGTACATCCTAGTATAATAGCTAAAGAAAATTAACTTATGAGGTTTAGAGTTAGTTTTATGTCAAAATTTTGATCTAAGGTATGCGCACCGTGACGGGCGGTAGTCATGTAGACTGAACGCTTCCATGATTTGAATACGCTGTGACGTGGCACATTGGGCCACGTGAACGTGGTATACAGGTTACATCAACACTTTCATGATGTATCTTGTGGTTCGCGCTTGGGCATTGGAGATGAAAAAGACTGGAAGTCAACATGGCGTTCTGGGCCGGATGAAGAAGAAAAGAGAACATGAATGACTCCAATCTGAGAAGATGTCACCTGTGAGTCACTGAATTTCACTGCACTGTATTCACTTACACTACCGTTCAAAAGTTTAGGGTCACCCAGACAATTTTGTGTTTTCCATGAAAACTCACACTTATATTTATCAAATGAGTTGCAAAATGACTAGAAAATATAGTCAAGACATTGACAAGGTTAGAAATAATGATTTTTATTTGAAATAATAATTTTCTCCTTCAAACTTTGCTTTTGTCAAAGAATGCTCCATTTGCAGCAATTACAGCATTTCAGACCTTTGGCATTCTAGCTGTTAATTTGCTGAGGTAATCGGGAGAAATTTCACCCCATGCTTCCAGAAGCCCCTCCCACAAGTTGGATTGGCTTGATGGGCACTTCTTGCGTACCATACGGTCAAGCTGCTCCCACAACAGCTCTATGGGGTTGAGATCTGGTGACTGCGCTGGCCACTCCATTACAGATAGAATACCAGCTGCCTGCTTCTTCCCTAAATAGTTCTTGCATCATTTGGAGGTGTGCTTTGGGTCATTGTCCTGTTGTAGGATGAAATTGGCTCCAATCAAGCGCTGTCCACAGGGTATGGCATGGTGTTGCAAAATGGAGTGATAGCCTTCCTTATTCAAAATCCCTTTTACCTTGTACAAATCTCCCACTTTACCAGCACCAAAGCAACCCCAGACCATCACATTACCTCCACCATGCTTGACAGATGACGTCAGGCACTCTTCCAGCATCTTTTCAGTTGTTCTGCGTCTCACAAATGTTCTTCTGTGTGATCCAAACACCTCAAACTTCGATTAGTCTGTCCATAACACTTTTTTCCAATCTTCCTCTGTCCAATAACCTAAACAACAACCTCACACCAGTAATGGCGTGTACTGGGGTCCCTTTAAATGTATAGACCTAAAAACGAACCAAAAATGGGACACAACCCTAAAGCAAGTAATGTACTCAAAAGATAAAAGTACAAAAAATCTTTATTAAATATAATAACAATGACAAATAATGGGAAAAGAGATCTGATACAATAAACACGGAGACATGTACAACAGGGTCAGGTGAAAAAGACCAGAACCAACAGAATCAACCGTCCACTAGAGACCTAACACACGCTCAATTAGGGTATGTTCACACGGCCTATTTACGGACGTAAATCGGGCGTTTTTGCCCCGAATTACGCCCGAAAATAGCGCCTCAATAGCGCTGACAAACATCTGCCCATTGAAAGCAATGGGCAGACGTTTGTCTGTTCACACGAGGCGTATATTTACGCGCCGCTGTCAAATGACGGCGCGTAAATAGACGCCCGCGTAGAAGAAGTGACCTGTCACTTCTTTGGCCGTAATTGGAGCCGCTATTCATTGACTCCAATGAATAGCAGCGCTAATTACGGCCGTAATTGACGCGGCGTTCAAGCGCCTGCACATGCCGGTACGGCTGAAATTACGGGGATGTTTTCAGGCTGAAACATCCCCGTAATTTCAGCCGTTACGGACCCCCGCCGTGTGAACATACCCTTATAGGTAAGTAATTGGTAAACCCGGGGGTATGGGGAGGTAAGTCCCATACATAGTGCCATGTAATCAGCTAGATGAGCAGTGTGTAAAGTATGTCAGTATACGTAGCCTGCACAATAAGTGGTGCATGTAATAATACGTGCACAATCTGTACAATATAATCAGTAGTACGTAAAAAATTATTACTAGAAAACATATGCAGACAGTATAAAGGCTCAAGTAGCCAAGAAAAATATGGCTGGCTGAAATAGCATAATATTGTGGAGGCTACAAAGGGCTGAAAAAACCTGTGCACATACCCAGAGACATGATGAGGAGCGTGGAGGATCGATGGAGTGGATGGGTGAATAAACGCCTCAAGATTTTTTGTACTTTTATCTTTTGAGTACATTACTTGCTTTAGGGTTGTGTCCCATTTTTGGTTCGTTTTTAGGTCTATTCCTCTGTCCAATGTCTGTGTGCTTTTGCCCATATTAATCTTTTCCTTTTTTTTAGCCAGTCTCAGATATGGCTTTTTCTTTTCCACTCTGCCCTGAAGGCCAGCATCCCGGAGTCGCCTCTTCACTGTAGACGTTGACACTGCCGTTTTGCAGGTACTATTTAATGAAGCTGCCAGTTGAGGACCTGTGAGGCGTCTATTTCTCAAACTAGAGACTCTAATGTACTTGACTTGTTGCTCAGTTGTGCAGCGGGGCCTCCCACTTCTCTTTCTACTCTGGTTAGAGCCTGTTTGTGCTGTCCTCTGAAGGGAGTAGTACACACCGTTGTAGGAAATCTGCAGTTTCTTGGCAATTTCTCACATGGAATAGCCTTCATTTCTAAGAACAAGAATAGACTGTCGAGTTTCACATGAAAGCTCTATTTTTCTAGCCATTTGGAGAGTTTTATCGAACCCACAAATGTAATGCTCCAGATTCTCAACTAGCTCAAAGGAAGGTCAGTTTTATGGCTCCTCTAAACAGCAAAACTGTTTACAGCGGTGCTAACATAATTGCACAAGGGTTTTCAAGTGTTTTCTAATCATCCATTAGCCTTCTAACACAGTTAGCAAACACAATGTACCATTAGAACACTGGAGTGATGGTTGCTGGAAATGGGCCTCTATACACCTATGTAGATATTGCATTAAAACCAGACGTTTACAGCTAGAATAGTCATTTACCACATTAACAATGGATAGAGTGTATTTCTGATTAATTGAATGTTATCTTCATTGGAAAAAAACTGTGCTTTTCTTTCAAAAATAAGGAAATTTCTAAGTGACCCTAAACTTTTGAACGGTAGTGTATATGGTCTGCAGAATGCCTGTGTAGGACTGATATCTGTCACTATATGGTGGGAATATTGGTCTTTGTTTTACTACACACGTTTTTAGTACACAATTAAGAGTGTTCACATTATTTCTATATAGTGGAAGTGTAGACCCCCAAGAATTATTTCCTTTGGTGGGTCCAAGGTACCTCAGTCAGACACTGAGTGTACACATCCTTGCATTAAAATATTGTATTACTGTCTGTAGCCTTAGAGGAGAATTTATTAACCATGCTAAGCCGCTTATCTGGCATAGAAAAGTCCCAAAAGTCGCAATTTGCGTGAAAGTTTTTGGTCAGTTTACGCTGCCTTTGGCACTTTTTTGAAAAGTGTGTGGTGCTTTGCTTTTGTATGCTCTGGGACGCCTCTAGTTTCTTCTGAACCTGGGCTCAGACTGTGAACAGTTCCCGATGAACGAGATCTACCTCGGGATTGTTGGAACCACCAGATGAAACAGAGGAGAACCGTGGATTAAACCCAAAATTACAGAAAAATGGGGAGACCCCTGATGAGTTACTGACCCGGTTATTAAGGGAAAATTATTTAGCCTATTTACCCCAGACTAGACCCCTAAATCAATGGAGACCCCAGACCAGACCCCTAAATAAATACAGACCCAGACTAGACCCCTAAATAAATGCAGACCTCAGACCGGACCCCTAGATAAATACAGACCCCAGACTAGACCCCTAAATCAATGGAGACCCCAGATCAGACCCCTAAATAAATACAGACCCAGACTAGACCCCTAAATAAATGTAGACCCCAGACCAGACCCCTAAATAAACACAGACCGCAGACCAGACCCCTAAATAAATGCAGACCCAACACCAGACCCCTAAATAAATACAGACCCCAGACCAGACCCATAAATAAATGCAGACCCCAGACCAGACCCGTAAATACAGACCCCAGACCAGACCCCTAAATAAATACAGACCCAAGACTAGACCCCTAAATAAATACAGACCCCTAAATAAATACAGACCCCAGACCAGAATCCTAATTAAATACAGACCCCAGACCACACCCCTAAATAAATACAGACCCAAGACTAGACCCCTAATTAAATACAGACCCCAGAGCAGATCCCTAAATAAATACAGACCCAACACTAGACCCCTAAATGAATACAGACCTCAGACCAGACCCCTAATTAAATACAGACCCCAGACCACACCCCCAAATGAATACAGACCTCAGACCAGACCCCTAAATAAATAGACCCCAGAGCAGACCCCTAAATCAATGCAGACCCCAGACCAGACCCCTAAATAAATACAGACACCAGAACAGACTCCTAAATAAATACAGACCCCAGACTAGACCCCTAAATAAATGCAGACCCCAGAATAGTCCCCTAAATAAATGCAGACCCCAGACCAGACCCCTAAATAAACACAGACCGCAGACCAGACGCCTAAATAAATACAGACCCCAGAGCAGCCCCCTAATTCAATGCAGACCACAGACCAGATCCCTAAATAAATACAGACCCAGACTAGACCCCTAAATAAATGCAGACCCCAGACTAGACCCCTAAATAAATGCAGACCCCAGACCAGACCCCAAAATAAATACAGACCCCAGACCAGACCCCTAAATAAATGCAGACCCCAGTCTAGACCCCTAAATAAATACAGACCCCAGACCAGAACCGTAAATAAATGCAGACCCCAGACCAGACCCCTAAATACAGACCCCAGAGTAGACCCCTAAATGAATGCAGACCCCAGACTAGATCCCTAAATAAATACAGACTCCAGACTAGACCCCAAAATAAATGCAGACCACAGACCAGACCCCTAAATAATTACAGACCCCAGACCAGACCCCTAAATAAATACAGACCCCAGACCAGACCCCTAAATAAATACAGACCACAGACCGGACCCCTAAATAAATACAGACCCAAGACTAGACCCCTAAATGAATACAGACCCCAGACCAGAATCCTAATTAAATACAGACCCCAGCCTAGACCCCTAAATAAATACAGACCCCAGACTCGTCCCCTAAATAAATACAGACCCCAGACTAGACCCCTTAATAAATACAGACCACAGAGCAGACCCCTAAATCAAAGCAGACCACAGACCAGACCCCTAAATAAATGCAGACCCCAGATCGGACCCCTAAATAAATACAGACCCCAGACTAGAACCCTAAATGAATACAGACCCCAGACTAGACCCCAAAATAAATACAGACACCAGACCAGACTCCTAAATAAATACAGACCCCAGACTAAACCCCTAAATAAATGTAAACCCCAGACCAGACCCCTAAATAAACACAGAACCCAGACCCCTAAATAAATGCAGACCCCAGACCAGACCCCTAAATAAATGCAGACCCCAGACTAGACCCCTAAATGCAGACCCCAGACCAGACCCATAAATAAATGCAGACCCCAGACCAGACCCCTAAATAAATGTAAACCCTAGACCAGACCCCTAAATAAATACAGACCCCAAACCAGACCCCTAAATAAATGTAAACCCCAGACCAGACCCCTAAAAAAATACAGACCCAAGACTAGACCCCTAAATTAATACAGACCACAGACCTGACTCCTAAATAAATACAGACCCCAGACCAGACCCCTAAATAAATACAGACCCAAGACTAGACCCTAAATGAATACAGACCCCAGACCGGACCCCTAAAAGAATGCAGACTCCAGACCAGACCCCTAAATAAATACAGACCCCAGACTAGACCCCTTAATAAATAAGGAACCCAGACCAGACCCTCAAATTAATGCAGACCCCAGACCGGACCCCTAAATAAATACAGACCCCAGACTAGATCCCTAAATAAATGCAGACCCCAGACTAGACCCCTAAATAAATGCAGACCCTAGACCAGACCCATAAATAAATACAGACCCAAGACTAGAGCAATAAATGAATACATAACTCAGACCAGACCCCTAAATAAATATAGACCCCAGACCAGACCCCTAAATCAATGCAGACCCCAGACCAGACCCCTAAATATTTACAGACCCCAGACCAGACCCCTAAATAAATCCAGACCCCAGACGGGACCCCTAAATAAATACAGACACCAGAACAGACTCCTAAATAAATACAGACCCCAGACTAGACCCCTAAATAAATGCAGACCCCAGAATAGACCCCTAAATAAATGCAGACCCCAGACTAGACCCCTAAATAAACACAGACCGCAGAACAGACGCCTAAATAAATACAGACCCCAGAGCAGCCCCCTAAATCAATGCAGACCACAGACCAGATCCCTAAATAAATACAGACCCAGACTAGACCCCTAAATAAATGCAGACCCCAGACTAGACCCCTAAATAAATGCAGACCCCAGACCAGACCCCAAAATAAATACAGACCCCAGACCAGACCCCTAAATAAATGCAGACCCCAGTCTAGACCCCTAAATAAATACAGACCCCAGACCAGACCCGTAAATAAATGCAGACCCCAGACCAGACCCCTAAATACAGACCCCAGAGTAGACCCCTAAATGAATGCAGACCCCAGACTAGATCTCTAAATAAATACAGACTCCAGACTAGACCCCAAAATAAATGCAGACCACAGACCAGACCCCTAAATAATTACAGACCCCAGACCAGACCCCTAAATAAATACAGACCCCAGACCAGACCCCTAAATAAATACAGACCACAGACCGGACCCCTAAATAAATACAGACCCAAGACTAGACCCCTAAATGAATACAGACCCCAGACCAGAATCCTAATTAAATACAGACCCCAGCCTAGACCCCTAAATGAATACAGACCCCAGACTAGACCCCTTAATAAATACAGACCACAGAGCAGACCCCTAAATCAAAGCAGACCACAGACCAGACCATTAAAAAAATACTGACACTAGACCAGACTCCTAAATAAATGCAGACCCCAGATCGGACCCCTAAATAAATACAGACCCCAGACCAGACTCCTAAATAGATACAGACCCAAGACTAGACCCCTAAATGAATACAGACCCCAGACTAGACCCCAAAATAAATACAGACACCAGACCAGACTCCTAAATAAATACAGACCCCAGACTAGACCCCTAAATAAATGTAAACCCCAGACAAGACCCCTAAATAAACACAGACCCCAGACCAGACCCCTAAATAAATGCAGACCCCAGACCAGACCCCTAAATAAATGCAGACCCCAGACTAGACCCCTAAATGCAGACCCCAGACCAGACCCATAAATAAATGCAGACCCCAGACCAGACCCCTAAATAAATGCAGACCCCAGACCAGACCCCTAAATAAATGTAAACCCCAGACCAGACCCCTAAATAAATACAGACCCCAAACCAGACCCCTAAATAAATGTAAACCCCAGACAAGACGCCTAAAAAAATACAGACCCAAGACTAGACCCTAAATGAATACAGACTCCAGACCAGACCCCTAAATAAATACAGACCCCAGACTAGACCCCTTAATAAATAAGGAACCCAGACCAGACCCTCAAATTAATGCAGACCCCAGACCGAACCCCTAAATAAATACAGACCCCAGACTAGATCCCTAAATAAATGCAGACCCCAGACTAGACCCCTAAATAAATGCAGACCCTAGACCAGACCCATAAATAAATACAGACCCAAGACTAGAGCAATAAATGAATACATAACTCAGACCAGACCCCTAAATAAATATAGAACCCAGACCAGACCCCTAAATATTTACAGACCCCAGACCAGACCCCTAAATAAATCCAGACCCCAGACCGGACCCCTAAATAAATACAGACCCCCAGACTGGACCCCTAAATAAATACAGAGCACAGACTAGACCCCTAAATTAATGCAGAACACAGACCAGACCCCTAAACAAATACAGACCCAAGACTAGACCCCTAAATGAATACAGACCCCAAACCAGACCCCTAAATAAATACAGACCACAGAGCAGACCCCTAAATCAAAGCAGACCACAGACCAGTCCCCTAAATAAATACAGACCCCAGACCAGACCCCTAAATAAATGCAGACCCTAGACCAGACCCATAAATAAATACAGACCCAAGACTAGAGCAATAAATGAATACATAACTCAGACCAGACCCCTAAATAAATATAGACCCCAGACCAGACCCCTAAATCAATGCAGACCCCAGTCCAGGCCCCTAAATATTTACAGACCCCAGACCAGACCCCTAAATAAATCCAAGACCCCAGACCGGACACCTAAATAAATACAGACCCCCAGACTGGACCCCTAAATAAATACAGAGCACAGACTAGACCCCTAAATGAATACAGACCCCAAACCAGACCCCTAAATGAATACAGACCCCAGAGCAGACTACTAAATTAATGCAGACCACACCCCTAAACAAATACAGACCCAAGACTAGACCCCTAAATGAATACAGACCCCAAACCAGACCCCTAAATGAATACAGACCCCAGAGCAGACTACTAAATTAATGCAGACCACACCCCTAAACAAATACAGACCCAAGACTAGACCCCTAAATGAATACAGACCCCAAACCAGACCCCTAAATAAATACAGACCACAGACCAGACCCCTAAATAAATACTGACACTAGACCAGACTCCTAAATAAATGCAGACCCCAGATCGGACCCCTAAATAAATACAGACCCCAGACCAGACTCCTAAATAAATACAGATCCAAGACTAGTCCCTTAAATGAATACAGACCCCAGACCAGACCCCTAAATAAATACAGACACCAGACCAGACTCCTAAATAAATGCAGACCCCAGACTAGACCCCTAAATAAATACAGACCCCAGACTAGACCCCTAAATAATTACAGACCCCAGACCAGTCCCCTAAATAAATGCAGACCCCAGACCAGACCCCTAAATAAATGCAGACCCCAGACTAGACCCCTAAATGCAGACCCCAGACCAGACCCATAAATAAATGCAGACCCCAGACCAGACCCCTAAATAAACGTAAACCCCAGACCAGACCCCTAAATAAATGTAAACCCCAGACCAGACCCCTAAAAAAATACAGACCCAAGACTAGACCCCTAAATGAATACAGACCAAAGACCTGACCCCTAAATAAATACAGACCCCAGACCCCTAAATAAATGCAGACCCCAGACCAGACCCCTAAATAAATGCAGACCCCAGACTAGACCCCTAAATGCAGACCCCAGACCAGACCCCTAAATAAATACAGACCCCAGACTAGACCCCTAAATGAATACAGACCCCAAACCAGACCCCTAAATAAATACAGACCCCGGAACAGACCCCTAAATAAATACAGACCCCAGACCAGACCCCTAAATCAATACAGACCACAGACCAGTCCCCCAAATAAATGAAGACCCCAGACTAGACCTCTAAATAAATACAGACCCCAGACCACACCCCAAAATAAATACAGACCCCAGAGTAGACCCCTAAATGAATACAGACCCCAGACCAGACCCCTAAATAAATACAGACCCCAGAGTAGACGCCTAAATGAATGCAGACCCCAGACTAGATCCCTAAATAAATACAGACCCCAGACCAGACCCCTAAATAAATACAGACCCCAGACTAGACCCCTAAATAAATGCAGACCCCAGACTGGACCCCTAAATATATACAGACCCCAGACTAGACCCCTAAATAAATGCAGACCCCTGACCAGACCCCTAAAAAAATACAGACAAAGACCGGACCTCTAAATAAATACAGATCCCAGACCAGACCCCTAAATAAATACAGATCCAGGACTAGACCCCTAAATAAATGCACACCCCAGACCAGACTCCTAAATAAATACAGACCACAGACCAGACCCCAAAATAATTACAGACCCCAGACCAGACGCCTAAATAAATACAGACCCCAGACCGGACCCCTAAATAAATACAGACCCCAGACTGGACCCCTAAATATATACAGACCACAGACTAGACCCCTAAATGAATACAGAACCCAGACCAGACCCCTAAATAAATATAGACCCCAGACCAGACCCCTAAATCAATGCAGACCACAGACCAGACCCCTAAATATTTACAGACCCCAGACCAGACCCCTAAATAAATCCAGACCCCAGACCGGACCCCTAAATAAATACAGACCCCCAGACTGGACCCCTAAATAAATACAGACCCCAGACTAGACCCCTAAATGAATACAGACCCCAAACCAGACCCCTAAATAAATACAGACCCCAGACCAGACCCCTAAATCAATACAGACCCCAAACCAGACCCCTAAATAAATTCTGACCCTAGACCAGACCCCTTAATAAACACAGACCACAGACCAGACCCCTAACTAAATACAGACCCCAAACCAGACCCCTAAATAAATGCAGACCCCAGACTAGACCTCTAAATAAATACAGACCCCAGACCACACCCCTAAATAAATACAGACCCCAGAGTAGACCCCTAAATGAATACAGACCCAAGACCAGACCCCTAAATAAATACAGACCCCAGAGTAGACGCCTAAATGAATGCAGACCCCAGACTAAATCCCAAAATAAATACAGACACCAGACCCCTAAATAAATACAGATCACAGCCCGGACCGCTAAACAAATACAGACCCCAGACTAGACCCCTAAATAAATACAGACCCCAGACCAGACCCCTAAATGAATACAGACCCCCAGACTGGACCCCTAAATAAATACAGACCCCAGACTAGACCCCTAAATGAATACAGACCCCAAACCAGACCCCTAAATAAATACAGACCCCAGACCAGACCCCTAAATCAATACAGACCCCAAACCAGACCCCTAAATAAATTCTGACCCTAGACCAGACCCCTTAATAAACACAGACCAGACCCCTAAATAAATACAGACCCCAAACCAGACCCCTAAATGAATACAGACCCCAGACCAGACCCCTAAATAAATACAGACCCCAGAGTAGACGCCTAAATGAATGCAGACCCCAGACTAGATAACTAAATAAATACAGACCCCAGACCAGACCCCTAAATAAATACAGACCCCAGACCAGACCCCTAAATAAATACAGACCACAGACCAGACCCCTAAATCAATGCAGACCACAGACCAGACCCCTAAATATTTAATGACCCCAGACCAGACCCCTAAATAAATTCAGACCCCAGACCAGACCCCTAAATAAATACAGACCCCAGACCAGACCCCTTAATAAATACAGACCCCAGACCAGACCCCTAAATAAATACAGACCCAAGACTAGAGCACTAAATAAATGCAGACGCCAGACTAGACCCCTAAATAAATACAGACCCCAGACTAGACCCCTTAATAAATACAGACCCCAGACCAGACCCCTAAATAAATACAGACCCAAGACTAGAGCACTAAATAAATGCAGACGCCAGACTAGACCCATAAATAAATACAGACCACAGACCAGACTCCTAAATAAATGCAGACCTTAGACCAGACCGCTAAATAAATACAGACCCAAGACCAGACCCCTAAATAAATATAGACCCCAGACCAGACCCCTAAATCAATGCAGACCACAGACCAGACCCCTAAATATTTACAGACCCCAGACCAGACCCCTAAATAAATCCAGACCCCAGACCGGACCCCTAAATAAATACAGACCCCCAGACTGGACCCCTAAATAAATACAGACCCCAGACTAGACCCCTAAATGAATACAGACCCCAAACCAGACCCCTAAATAAATACAGACCCCAGACCAGACCCCTAAATCAATACAGACCCCAAACCAGACCCCTAAATAAATTCTGACCCTAGACCAGACCCCTTAATAAACACAGACCACAGACCAGACCCCTAACTAAATACAGACCCCAAACCAGACCCCTAAATAAATGCAGACCCCAGACTAGACCTCTAAATAAATACAGACCCCAGACCACACCCCTAAATAAATACAGACCCCAGAGTAGACCCCTAAATGAATACAGACCCAAGACCAGACCCCTAAATAAATACAGACCCCAGAGTAGACGCCTAAATGAATGCAGACCCCAGACTAAATCCCAAAATAAATACAGACACCAGACCCCTAAATAAATACAGATCACAGCCCGGACCGCTAAACAAATACAGACCCCAGACTAGACCCCTAAATAAATACAGACCACAGACCAGACCCCTAAATGAATACAGACCCCCAGACTGGACCCCTAAATAAATACAGACCCCAGACTAGACCCCTAAATGAATACAGACCCCAAACCAGACCCCTAAATAAATACAGACCCCAGACCAGACCCCTAAATCAATACAGACCCCAAACCAGACCCCTAAATAAATTCTGACCCTAGACCAGACCCCTTAATAAACACAGACCAGACCCCTAAATAAATACAGACCCCAAACCAGACCCCTAAATGAATACAGACCCCAGACCAGACCCCTAAATAAATACAGACCCCAGAGTAGACGCCTAAATGAATGCAGACCCCAGACTAGATAACTAAATAAATACAGACCCCAGACCAGACCCCTAAATAAATACAGACCCCAGACCAGACCCCTAAATAAATACAGACCACAGACCAGACCCCTAAATCAATGCAGACCAGACCCCTAAATATTTAATGACCCCAGACCAGACCCCTAAATAAATTCAGACCCCAGACCAGACCCCTAAATAAATACAGACCCCAGACCAGACCCCTTAATAAATACAGACCCCAGACCAGACCCCTAAATAAATACAGACCCAAGACTAGAGCACTAAATAAATGCAGACGCCAGACTAGACCCCTAAATAAATACAGACCCCAGACTAGACCCCTTAATAAATACAGACCCCAGACCAGACCCCTAAATAAATGCAGACCCCAGACCAGACCCCTAAATAAATGCAGACCCCAGACCAGACCCCTAAATAAATGCAGACCCCAGACCAGACCCCTAAATAAATACAGACCCCAGACCAGACCCCTAAATAAATGCAGACCCCAGACCAGACCCCTAAATAAATGCAGACCCCAGACCAGACCCCTAAATGAATACAGACCCCAGACCAGACCCCTAAATAAATACAGACCCAAGACTAGAGCACTAAATAAATGCAGACGCCAGACTAGACCCCTAAATAAATACAGACCCCAGACTAGACCCCTTAATAAATACAGACCCCAGACCAGACCCCTAAATAAATACAGACCCAAGACTAGAGCACTAAATAAATGCAGACGCCAGACTAGACCCATAAATAAATACAGACCACAGACCAGACTCCTAAATAAATGCAGACCTTAGACCAGACCCCTAAATAAATACAGACCCAAGACTAGACCCCTAAATAAATACAGACCCCAGACCAGACCCCTAAATAAATACAGACCCCAGACCAGACCCCTAAATAAATACAGACCCAAGACAAGACCCCTAAATCAATGCAGATCACAGACCAGACCCCTAAATAAATACAGACCCAAGACTAGAACCCTAAATGTATACAGACCCCAGACCAGACCCCTATATGAATACAGACCCCAGACCAGACCCCTAAATAAATGCAGACCCCAGACCAGACCCCTAAATAAATACAGACCCCAGACCAGACCCCTTAATAATCACAGACCAGACCCCTAACTAAATACAGACCCCAGACCAGACCCCTAAATAATTACAGACCCCAGACCAGACCCCTAAATAATTACAGTCCTCAGACCAGACCCCTAAATAAATACAGACCACAGACCAGACCCCTAAATAAATACAGACCACAGACCAGACCCCTAAATAAATTCAGACCCCAGACCAGACCCCTAAATAAATACAGACCCCAGACCAGACCCCTAAATAAATGCAGACCCCAGACCAGACCTCTAAATAAATGCAGACCCCAGACCAGACCCCTAAATAAATGCAGACCCCAGACCAGACCCCTAAATAAATGCAGACCCCAGACCAGACCCCTAAATAAATACAGACCCCAGACCAGACCCCTAAATAAATACAGACCCCAGACCAGACCCCTAAATAAATGCAGACCCCAGACCAGACCCCTAAATAAATGCAGACCCCAGACCAGACCCCTAAATAAATGCAGACCCCAGACCAGACCCCTAAATAAATGCAGACCCCAGACCAGACCCCTAAATAAATGCAGACCCCAGACCAGACCCCTAAATGAATACAGACCACAGACCAGACCCCTAAATAAATGCAGACCCCAGACCAGACCCCTAAATAAATGCAGACCCCAGACCAGACCCCTAAATAAATACAGACCCCAGACCGGACCCCTAAATAAATACAGACCCCAGCCAGACCCCTAAACAAATACAGACCCCAGACTAGACCCCTTAATAAATAGAGACGCCAGACCGGACCTCTAAATAAATACAGACACCAGACCGGACCCCTAAATAAATACAGACCCCAGACTAGACCCCTAAATCAATTCAGACCACAGACCAGACCCCTAAATAATTACAGGCCCCAGACCGGATTCCTAAATAAATTCAGACCCCAGACCGGACCCCTAAATAAATACAGACCCCAGACCGGACCCCTAAATAAATACAGACCTTAGACCGGACCCCTAAATCAATGGAGACCCCAGACCGGACCCCTAAATAAATACAGACCCCAGACTAGACCCCTAAATAAATACAGACCCAGGAATAGACCCCTAAATAAATACAGACCCCAGACTAGACCCCTAAATAAATACAGACCCCAGACTAGACCCCTAAATTAATACAGACCCCAGACCAGACCCCTAAATAAATGCAGACCCTAGACCAGACCCCTAAATAAATACAGACCCAGGAATAGACCCCTAAATAAATACAGACCCCAGACTAGACCCCTAAATAAATACAGACCCCAGACCAGACCCCTAAATAAATGCAGACCCCAGACCAGACCCCTAAATAAATACAGACCCAGGAATAGAGCACTAAATGAATACAGACGACAGACCAGACCCCTAAATAAATACAGACCATAGACCAGACCACTAAATAAATGCAGACCCCAGACCAGACCCCTAAATAAATGCAGACCACAGACCAGACCCCTAAATCATTGCAGACCACAGACCAGACCCCTAAATATTTACAGACCCCAGACCAGACCCCTAAATAAATACAGACCCCAGACTGGACCCCTAAAAAAATACAGACCCCAGACCGGAGCCCTAAATAAATACAGACCCCAGAACGGACCCCTAAATAAATACAGACCCCAGACCAGACCCCTTAATAAACACAGACCAGACCCCTTAATAAATACAGACCCCAGACCAGACCCCTAAGTAAATACAGACCCCAGACCAGACCCCTAAATTAATGCAGACCCCAGACCGGACCCCTAAATAAATACAGACCCCACACCAGACCCCTAAATAAATGCAGGCCCAGACCGGACCACTAAATAAATACAGACCCCAGACCCCTTAATAAATACAGACCCCAGAACAGACCCCTAAATTAATTCAGACCCCAGACCGGACCCCTAAATAAATACAGACCCCAGACCGGACCCTAAATACAGACCCCACACTAGACCCCTAAATAAACACAGACCCCAGAACGGACCCCTAAATGAATACAGACCCCAGACCAGACCCCTAATTAAATACAGACCCCAGACTAGACCCCTAAATAAAAGCAGACCCCAGACCAGACCCCTAAATCAATGGAGACCACAGACCAGACCCCTAAATAAATACAGACCCCACACCAGACCCCTAAATAAATACAGACCCCAACCAGACCCCTAAATGAATACAGACCCCAGACCAGACCCCTAAAATACAGACCCCAAACCAGACCCCTAAATGAATACAGACCCCAGACCAGACCCCTAAATAAATACAGACCCCAGACCAGACCCCTAAATAAATGCAGTCCCCAGACTAGAACCCTAAATAAATGCAGACCCCAGACCAGACCCCTAAATAAATACAGACCCCAGACTAGACCCCTAAATAAATGCAGACCCCAGACCAGACCCCTAAATCAATGGAGACCACAGACCAGTCCCCTAAATAAATACAGACACCAACCAGACCCCTAAATAAATACAGACCCCAGACTAGACCCCTAAATAAATACAGACCACAGACCAGACCCCTAAATAAATACAGACCCCAGAACAGACCCCTAAATAAATGCAGACCACAGACCAGACCCCTATATAAATACAGACCCCTAAATATAAACCCAGATTCTGTAGTGTGGATGAAAAGGGTTTTGCTAATAACCTGAGCAAATAACCTTTGTTTATCTCTACTGTAGGAGTGGCATGTATTGCTACTGTGTTCTGCAGACCCCTGACCAGGCCATAAGAAACCCTGGTTGGGAAACACAGCTCTGGACACTAGACTGGCACTCATGATGCCCACATCAGACATGGCAGAGCAGGTTACTGCCAGGCAGGTGCCACCTGAGGATTCCATGACCTCTGACATCACGTGACCTGCACACGACCAACTGCCGTTTACTTTCAACTGTCGACGGCAGCGATCGGACTGAAGTCTACAGGTAGGAAGATATTGGTGAAAATGGCGTCCAATGGACATGGAGAAGACGGAGAGAAGAGAGAAGAGGAGAAGAGGAAGAGGGAGGAGGACAGCGTCACCGGATTCAAGAAGATGATGAAGAAGAGGAGAGGAGCCAAGGACAGAGGATTGGAGGATGAGGAGCCAAGACCTGGGAGCAGCCAAGACCCTGGAACATCCAGCCCCTATGCCAGGCTTACCATCAGCCGCTTCACCATCCACCAGGTCCTGGGTAGGGGCAGCTTTGGCAAAGTGAGTATAATATCTAAATATTTCATTTTATAGGGTGGTAAACCTAAAGTTGACCTTTTATCTCCATCAATTGTTCTCTGTTGTCACCATGTTATGCTGGATGGATGATGGGTGTAGTGTTCTCCTATGGGATGCCTAATAGGACATCCAGAAGTATTCCTGCCCCCATAACCACTACTTTAGTGTTTCATTTTAGTATTTTTCTGTCGACATATGAGAGATTTTGATTTTTGGGGGCACGAGTTGTCGTTTTTAATGGCTCCACTCAATGTACCATATCATTTACTGGGAACATTGTAAAAGGCTGTTTTTTTAGGTGAAATAGCAAAAAAAAAACAAAACAGCAATTCCTCCATTGGTTTAATAATTTGGCTTTTATGGTGTTAACTAAGTGGTAAAAATGACACGTTACCTTTATTCTGCGGGTCAGCACAATAACGGGGATACCAAAATTATATTGGTTTATTTTTTATACTTTTTATCCAATAAAAACAATTTGTAAAAAAATTAATTTGTTGTGTCTCCATATTCTGAAACCCAGAATTGTTTTTATTTTTCTGTTGATGGGGCGGTGTGAGGACTTGTTTTTTGTGGGGCGAGCTGTACTGTTTATTGGTACTATTTTGGGTTACATTAAACTTTTAATCACTTAACTTTTTATTCCATTTTTCGAGGAGCTAAACAAAACGAAATAGAAAAAAGTTTATTTCTTTATTTTGTCTGCAATATTTATGTATCGCTTGAATTGTTCTTTTAGCCTCCTCCTATTAAGCTTAGTAGGAGGACCAAGTTGGCAGACCTTGGGGTCTTCATTAGGCCCCCTGGCTGCCATGACAACTATCTACACACTGTGATCGCGTTGCGGGTAGGGGTGATGGGGTGACAGCGGGAGCTTACCTCTATTTAACTGTTTAGATGCCACGGTCGCTATTATAGCGTATGATCCTGCTCCATACTACCCCCACCAACTAAGATAATTATGTCAAATGTGGGTAAGGCGTGAAGACCTCTCCATACAGGACCCAACAGCAGACACTGCATTATGCTGGGAGCTCAGCTTTGTTCTGCTGTAGAGTCCTGGGCACTACCCGACTGACCCACCTCTCTGTCCACCCCTGTTCCTTCTTCTTCTCATGAGGAATCTCCATTTGTTTTCCTCAGGTGGTCCTGGCATCAGTCCCCGGCCGAAACACCTACATGGCCGTAAAAATGATCACCAAACGGGACAATACGGACGAAATTATGAGAGAGCGGCGGATACTCCTAGCGGCCAGACACTGCCCGTTCCTATGCCACCTCTATGCCGCACATCAATCTGAGGAGCGGGCATTTTTTATCACGGAGTATCTGTCCGGTGGCAGCCTGGAGGCTTTGATCAGGATGTGCGGCTGCTTGAACATCGGCAACGTAAGGCGAGTAAATTATCAGGAGACTGAGGGGGGTGGAAAGAAGAAAAGGTGAGGGGGGAGGTCAGATGAAGGATAATACAGAGAATGCAGAATACAGGCTGCCATAATCAGCGCCTCTTCTCTGCTAGAGACCGCACACACTCCATCATAACATGATATTAGGGAATTGATAGAGGAAGATTTCATGACATTGAGACTCCGCTCTGTTCTCCCCATCAGATTCTACACAGCAGAGATGATATGTGGCCTCCAGTTCCTCCATGGACACAACATCGTCCACCGGTAAGCAGAACTTCCCCCTTCTTTCATTCTCCTTTACATGCTGGAAACAGTGCACCCAGCTTTCCTACACTCCTGAATGGCTATTCTGCTTGGTGGTGCAATGACCCATCCCCCGTCTCCTGGATCACTGGGCGGATTTGTCATTCTCTCGTCTTATTTCTTTGCAGAGATCTAAAGCCGGAGAATATAATGTTGGATGCAGATGGCCACGTCCGTATCATCGACCTGGGATTGGCCCAAGATGGCGTCACCGCCTCCAATAAGATCCGTGGAGTGTCGGGAACGTTGCATTACATGGCCCCCGAGGTGCTTCTTAGAAAAAAATACGGCTCCGCAGTTGACTGGTGGAGCCTGGGGATTGTGGTGTCCAGGATGGCAGCAGGACGCTCCCCATTTTACAACGGCCCCGTCAGGCAAATGGCTATCAAAGCCATCACCACCGCGAAGCCTAAATTTCCAACTTGGCTTAATCCTGACGTGAAACATCTGACCAAGAGACTGGTCCGTAAAAATTCTAAGAGGCGCCTCGGTGTGTGCGGGAACATCAGAGAGCATCCATTCTTCTCCACCATCGGCTGGGAGGAACTGCAGGAGAGGAGGGCACAGCCACCATTTACACCATTTGTGCCCGTTCTGGAGAACCAACATCTGAAGTGGCCAGAGAATAACAAAGCCCTTCACCCCTTGGCCGGGTTCAGCTTCATGTCACCAAGCTGGACCCGATAAGATCTCAGGACAAGGGCCCAGAACTTCATGCCTCCTGACCCGCACCTCAAGTCTCTGCTGCTGTATGTCACCTCGGCTGCCCAGACCATCATCTCTCTCCTTACCATCTTCATGCCACACCTCTGCCATCTTGCTGCTGCACCAGAGCCTTGACTTGTCATCCTCCAATCGCGGGCAGGCATCTGACATCACTCCAGCCTGAAGATCCTCTACACCCCCCAGGAGCGGCCTGTGCTTAGTTTCCATCTGGGGAGATCAGGAATAATAGCCGCATGTTGTAGTCCTGGGGCCGGAGCGGCCATTATACCTGATCTCACCTCAGCACAGGCCAGGTAAGTAATGCACCCACATCACCCACATCACTCACATCACCCCACTATATAATAAGTATAGACACCACACTACATGATAAGTATAGACACCCGCATATAGACACATAGTACATTTAGATTAGACTTTAGCCTTTGATCCTGGGATTATTCTGATCGCCATATTTGGGGTCAGGAAGGAATTTTCCCCCCTTAATATGAGGACAATTGGCTCATTCCTCAAAGGGGGTTTTCGCCTTCCTCTGGATCAACACGGCCTTAAATAGGTTTAGGATGATAGAGTAATAAGTAGTAACACACATAAGTAACATAATATAAATATAGAAAATAATTAAAAATAATTCTTAATTTAATACAATTTATAGTTTACACATAAATAAATACAGCAGTTCATTAAAAATAATAATAAAAAGAATGAATAATTTTCCCCTAGTCTTTCCCCATATTACGCATGTTACACTTCAGCCTTTGATCCTGGGATTTATGCCGATCGCCATATTTGGGGTCAGGAAGGAATTTTCCCCCCTAATATGAGGACAATTGGCTCATTCCTCACAGGGGGTTTTCGCCTTCCTCTGGATCAACACGGCCTTTAGATAGGTTTAGTATAATAGATAAATAGATGACACATACATATACACAGTATATAATAATAGTAGTCTTAATACTTCTAGAATAATCTCCTAATAATAAAATATAACCTTCCCTTATCTGTAAATAAAACTTTCCTTTTACCCCCTACATCTTTGTGCTTGTTTTTATTCCCATTGGACTTCTGTGTAGTAAATGTTGTCCGAGCTCTGAGACCCCCACCAATCACTAGAACGAAGCAGCTGAAGGTCTCGTGTGAGCGCTCAGCCGCTTCCTGTCTGTTCGGCTTTTTCCGGAAAAATGTATCGGCTCATAGACTTTCTATTGAGTCCGTTCACGATACATTTATTTCTGGAAAAAGCCGAACAAACACGAAGCGACTGAGCGCTCACACGAGACCTTCAGCTGCTTCGTTCTAGTGATTGTTGGGGGTCTCAGTGCTCGGACCCCCACCAATCCAATCTTCTGACGTGTCACTATGTCACTATGACATGTCAGAAGTTTGTCAAACGTTTAGCTACACTTTAAAGGTATATGTCAGATTTAAAGCCCAAATGTGGTGTGAACAGAGCCTTACAGGGGTTGTCAGGTTTTTACAATACCGTTTTGCTAGTGGGGTCCAGTAATCTGTGGGGGAACTTGCTGCAAGAGTTTAATTTCCCTACAGCATCTCTAAAGGGGAAGTAAAGTATTACACAGTTCTATAATCACCGGTCTGGGCATGTAATACATGGATGTGATGGTCCTCCTGAGCAGGAGATGATGTTTGTTGCCCCTCTCCATTCTGGATAATTAATCAGGGTCCTGAACGGGGGAACCCACACTATTACCCCAAAATTCCCTAATAGGGCATTTGAAAATGGGTTTTCCAAACCAGAAAACAGCTTTAATGGTTATATAATGATAAGTGAGAGTTTGTTACAATGTATCAGTGCAGGAGAGAGCTGAAGTACAGGCTATTTAGATTGTGGAGGATTATCTAAACGGGATACACTGAATGGGGCACAGTGTGGGATGGAGGATCGGCTACAATGCTGCCCCCTACAGTCAGGGCCCTCACCTCATAGATGCTCCTGTTACCAGATCCTTCACACCAGAGATCAACATTCACGAAGAAGAAAAATCCCCTGCAGAGACGTCCACACCGAGAGATCCAATAGGACTGGTCTATACAAGGAGTCGTCATATCCGGGGGCATATTTACAGCCATGCCCCCATATAATAAATACTTTATTCCTGTATACATGAGAAGTTCTACAACTTTATAATATCATTTATGTTTCAATTACTCACCATTTTCAAGATCTGTTTGCTGTCAGTGAATGAGGACACTCTTGCTTACATTCAGATGCAGTGAACCTGTACATCGCTAGTCCTGCTCTCAGCTAAGAAACATAAAGTAGATTAGGAAGTTGTAGAACTTTTCATTTATACAGCGATTAAGCTTTAGTTACATAAAATCAGAAAACACACAGGAAGAGGATTCATTATCGGTAGTACTACAGTGATCTGGTGCCCGCAGGTATCTAATGGTAAATACGGCCCTGGTGGGTACCTCACCTTTATGTGACAGGCCATAAAATGTCATATAGGAAAAAACGGAAGAAAGAACTTACCATACGGGGATCATATATGTTATGTGGCTGGAAGAAACCTGCAGCACCGACACCAATGGAACATGAGGATGACGCCACTCAATGTGCCGTCCATCACCCCCATCATCCCACGAGTTTCACTCCACCTGTGACTCTGCCAACTAACGTGAATACTGACTAAACACAAACTCTGACCGGCCTCATCACTAGTCCATATTGTCATACAGCCGCCTCCGATAGAGAATTTACCCTAATCCAGTGGTGGTGAACTAACCCCAATCTACTTACATGTGGTTTACAATAGTCAGTGGTTTATATAGTATCCAAAGTCTGGTGGCCAGTGGTACATATAGTATCCAAAGTCTGGTGGCCAGTGGTACATAAAGTATCCAAAGACTGGTGGCCAGTGGTACATAAAGTATCCAAAGTCTGGTGGCCAGTGGTACATATAATATCCAGAGTCTGGTGGTCAGTGGTATATATAGTATCCAGAGTCTGGTGGTCAGTGGTTTATATAGTATCCAGAGTCTGGTGGCCAGTGGTACATATAGTATCCAGAGTCTGGTGGCCAGTGGTACATAAAGTATACAAAGTCTGGTGGCCAGTGGTACATAAAGTATCCACAGTCTGGTGGTCAGAGGTACATATAATATCCAGAGTCTGGTGGTCAGTGGTATATATAGTATCCAGAGTCTGGTGGTCAATGGTTTATATAGTATCCAGAGTCTGGTGGCCAGTGGTACATATAGTATCCAGAGTCTGGTGGTCAGTGGTATATATAGTATCCAGAGTCTGGTGGTCAGTGGTACATATTGTATCCAGAGTCTGGTGGCCAGTGGTATATATAGTGTCAAGAGTCTGGTGGTCAGTGGTACATATAGTATCCAGAGTCTGGTGGCCAGTGGTATATATAGTATCCAGAGTCTGGTGGTCAGTGGTACATAAAGTATCCACAGTCTGGTTGTCAGAGGTACATATAATATCCAGAGTCTGGTGGTCAGTGGTATATATAGCATCCACAGTCTTGTGGCCAGTGGTATATATAGTATCCGGAGTTTGGTGGCCAGTGGTACATAAAGTATCCAGAGTCTGGTGTCAGTGGTATGTATAGTGTCCAGAGTCTGGTGACCAGTGGTATATATATTATCCAGAGTCTGGTGTCAGTGGTACATAAAGTTACCAGAGTCTGATGGCCAGTGGTGTATATATAGTATCCAGATTCTGGTGTCAGTGGTATATATAGTGTCCAGAATCTGGAGTATCCAGAGTCTGGTGGCCAGTGGTATATATAGTATCCAGAGTATGGTGGCCAGTGGTATATATAGTATACAGAGTCATGTGGTCAGTGGTACATATAGTATCCAGAGTCTGGTAGTCAGACAAGACCCATATCTGAAGAAAGTCAAATGAATGGCTCGAAACGTTAAACCTATTTTTGAATTACTACTTTTCGCTATATGTGAAATAAAATGTCCCTTATTGCGTAATAACTTGGAGTGCTGAGTTCCCATTTATTATCTGTGGTACATATAGTATCCAGAGTCTGATGGTCAACGGTACATATAGTATCCAGAGTCTTGTGGTCAGTGATATATACAGTATACAGAGTCTGGTGGTTCATAGTCTATATAGTATCCAGAGTCTGGTGGTCAGTGATATATATAGTATCCCGAGTCTGATGGTCAGCGGTACATATAGTATCCAGAGTCATAGTATCCAGAGTCTGATGGTTAGTGGTACATATAGTATCCAGAGTCTTGTGGTCAGTGATATATATAGTATCCAGCGTCTGATGGTCAGTGGTACATATAGTATCCAGAGTCATAGTATCCAGAGTCTGATGGTCAACGGTACATATAGTATCCAGAGTCTTGTGATCAGTGATATATACAGTATACAGAGTCTGGTGGTTCGTGGTCCATGTATTATCCAGAGTCTGGTGGTCAGTGGTACATATAGTTTCCAGAGTCTGGTGGTCAGTGGTATATATGGTATCCAGAGTCTGGTGTCAGTGGTGTATATATATATATATATATATATATATATATATATATATATATAGTGTTCAGAGTCTGGTGGTCAGTGATACATATTGTATCCAGAGTCTGGTGGTCAGTAGTATATATAGAATCCAAAGTCTGATGTCAGTGGTATATACAGTGTCCAGAGTCTGGTGGTCAGTGGTACATATAGTATCCAGAGTCTGATGGTCAGTGATACATATAGCATCCAGAGTCTGGTGGTCAGTTATACATATAGCATCCATAGTCTGATGGTCAGTGATACATATAGCATCCAGAGTCTGGTGGTCAGTTATACATATAGCATCCATAGTCTGATGGTCAGTGATACATATAGCATCCAGAGTCTGGTGGTCAGTTATACACATAGCATCCAGAGTCTGATGGTCAGTGATACATATAGCATCCAGAGTCTGGTGGTCAGTTATACATATAGCATCCATAGTCTGATGGTCAGTGATACATATCACATCCAGAGTCTGGTGATCAGTTATACATATAGCATCCATAGTCTGGTGGTCAGTGATACATATAGTCTCCAGAGTCTGATGATCAGCTGTATATATAGTGTCTAGAGTCTGGTGGTCAATGGTACACATAGTATCCAGAGTCTTGTTGTAAAGGATCTGCCAGACACAGCTTCTGTGTCGACGCCCGTGGTTAATCAGTCTGCATCTGTTCCTAGGTCTGATAGAGTGACTTGATCTGCTACCACTCAGGCTGGTAGGCTGAGGAGTGGGAGAACCTATCACAGCCTGGCCAGACGGTTCTAGCTCCCGCCCTCGGTCTATTTATACCTTAATTTGCTGCTTGTTCTTTGCCTGTGATTCTCTTGCTTCCTGGCTCTGCTGTTCCTGCTATTACTATTGACCTCTGCTTCATATTGACCCTGGCTTTACTGACTACGCTCCTGCTCTGCATTTGGTACCTCATACACTCCTGGTTTGACTCGGCTCGTTCACTACTCTTGTTTCTCACGGTGTTGCCATGGTCAACAGCCCCGTTTCCCTTGCTTCTGTGTACCCCTGTCTGTTTGTCTGTCGTGCACATATTGAGCGTAGGGACCGTCACCCAGTTGTACACCGTCGCCTAGGACGGGCCATGCAAGTAGGCGGGTAGATTAGGGCACACCTGTCTGCCTCCCTACCCCGACATTACACTTGTGGTCAGTGGTGTATATAGTATATAGAGTCTGGGGGTCAGTGGTACATATAATATGCAGAGTCTGGTGGTTCATGGTACATATAGTATCCAGAGTCTGGTGGTCAGTGGTACATATAGTATCCAGAGACTGGTGGTCAGTGGTACATAAAGTATCCAGAGTCTGGTGGTTCATGGTACATAAAGTATCCAGAGTCTGGTGGTTCATGGTACATATAGAATCCAGAATCTGGTGGTCAGTGGTACATATAGTGTCCAGAGTCTGGTGGTCAGTGGTACATATAGTATTCAGAGTCTGGTGGTCAATGGTACATAAAGTGTGCAGAGTCTGGTGGTCAGTGGTACATATAGTGTCCAGAGTCTGGTGGTCAGGGGTATATATAGTATCCAGAGTCTGGTGGTCAGTGATTTATATAGTATCCAGAGTCTGATGGTCAGTGGTATATATAGTATCCAGAGTCTGGTGGTCAGTGGTATATACAGTATACAGAGTCTGGTGGTCAGTGGTATATATAGTATCCAGAGTCTGGTGGTCAGTGGTATATATAGTATCCAGAGTCTGATGGTCAGTGGTATATATAGTATCCAGAGTCTGGTGGTCAGTGGTATATATAGTATCCAGAGTCTGGTGGTCAGTGGTATATATAGTATCCAGAGTCTGGTGGTCAGTGGTATATATAGTATCCAGAGTCTGATGGTCAGTGGTATATATAGTATCCAGAGTCTGGTGGTCAGTGGTATATATAGTATACAGAGTCTGGTGGTCAGTGGTATATATAGTATCCAGAGTCTGGTGGCCAGTGGTATATATAGTATCCAGAGTCTGGTGGTCAGGGGTATATATAGTATGCAGAGTCTGGTGGTCAGTGGTTTATATAGTATGCAGAGTCTGATGGTCAGTGCCAGTGGTATATATAGTATCCAGAGTCTGGTGGTCAGGGTTATATATAGTATCCAGAGTCTGGTGGTCAGTGGTTTATATAGTATGCAGAGTCTGGTGGTCAGTGGTTTATATAGTATGCAGAGTCTGATGGTCAGTGCCAGTGGTATATATAGTATCCAGAGTCTGGTGGTCAGTGGTATATATAGTATCCAGAGTCTGGTGGTCAGTGGTATATATAGTGTCCAGAGTCTGGTGGTCAGTGGTATATATAGTATCCAGAGTCTGGTGGTCAGGGTTATATATAGTATGCAGAGTCTGATGGTCAGTGCCAGTGGTATATATAGTATCCAGAGTCTGGTGGTCAGTGGTATATATAGTATCCAGAGTCTGGTGGTCAGTGGTTTATATAGTATGCAGAGTCTGATGGTCAGTGCCAGTGGTATATATAGTATCCAGAGTCTGGTGGTCAGTGGTATATATAGTATCCAGAGTCTGGTGGTCAGTGGTATATATAGTGTCCAGAGTCTGGTGGTCAGTGGTATATATAGTATCCAGAGTCTGGTGGTCAGGGTTATATATAGTATCCAGAGTCTGGTGGTCAGGGGTATATATAGTATCCAGAGTCTGGTGGTCAGGGGTATATATAGTATCCAGAGTCTGATGGTCAGTGCCAGTGGTATATATAGTATCCAGAGTCTGATGGTCAGTGCTAGTGGTATATATAGTATCCAGAGTCTGGTGGTCAGTGGTACATATAGTGTCCAGAGTCTGGTGGTCAGGGGTATATATAGTATCCAGAGTCTGGTGGTCAGTGATATATACAGTATACAGAGTCTGGTGGTTCGTGGTCCATATAGTATCCAGAGTCTGGTGGTCAGTGGTATATATAGTATCCAGAGTCTGGTGGTCAGTGACAAGACCCCCGTATCCCATGTAGAATGTAATGACGTTCATATCTCCTCATGAGGGTATGTTCACATGGAGTATTTTGGCGCTGTTTACGATGCGGAAACTGCGTCGGAAACAGCAAAATCCAGAATAAGGGAAAACATCCGACATATTTCCTGTGTAACATAGAAGCAGCTAAAGATGAGAACTAAGGCAGTGTTCACACAGAGTTCTTGCAGGTAGAAAAATCTAATTTTGACCTGCCTGCATGATGTTTGCCGTGTTTTTCGGCCACGGCCATTGAGCGCCGCGGGCAAAAAACGCAGGGAAAACTGCTTTCTCTGCCTCCCATTGATGTCATTGATGTGCCCTCAGAGATATACTGTGCCACACATGTGCCCTCAGAGATATACTGTGCCAGACATGTGCCCATAGAGATATACTGTGCCAGACATGTGCCCTCAGAGATATACTGTGCCACACATGTGCCCTCAGAAATATACTATGCCACACATGCACCCTCAGTAAAATACTGTGCCACACATGTGCCCTCAAATACATACTGTGCCACACATGTGACCTCCTAGATATACTGTGCCACATATCTGCCCTCAGAAAAAAACCTGTGCCACACATGTGCCGTCAGAGATATTCTGTGCCACACGTGCCCTCAGAGATATACTGTGCCACACAAGTGCCTTAATAGATATACTGTGCCACACATGTGCCCTCATACATATACGATGCCACACATGCACCCTCAGTGATATACTGTGCCACACATGTACCCTCAAAGATATACTGTGCCACATATGTGCCCTCAGGGATGTACTGTGTCATACATGTGTCCTCAGAGATATACTGTGCCACCATATATACCCCAAGTAATAAAATATGTTGCCATATGTAGCCAGTATACTTTGCAGGACTAGACCCAAAAAAAATTCAGACCCCAAAGCAGAAGGGAAAATAAATTCAGACCCAAGACCAGACCTTAAAGCAAATTTCGACCCCAAATCAGCCCCCAAAATGATTTCAGACCGCAAACTAAATGTCGAAATTCATCCAAACTCCAGACAAAACAACAATTCATTCAGACCCCAGACCAGACCCCTAAATTTACTCAGACCCCCGACCAGACCCCCAAATTTACTCAGACCCCAGGCTTGATGGCGACATTTATCCAGACTCCAGACCAGACAACAATTTTAATCAAGATCCAGAGCAAATGTTTATATATAAAATCACAGCACACAATTGAGTTGACATTGCGGTAATAAGACAGTAATGTAGCCGCATACAATGTGTAAGAACAGGGCCGTACAGGAGCCATATACCATAGAGCACAACCCCAGATAAAAGAGCCACACACACTGGATAACACCACCATAAAGAAATTCATTCATTTACAATAAAGTAAATATGAAATAAATGTCAAATCAATGAACTGGTCATATTAAGCACAAATAACAGTGGGCACATCTCAATTGCCTAAGGCGGCAGCAGCAGCAGCAGCAGCAGCAGCCGGGTGCCAGCGCTTCTCACAACTAAATGTCATACACAGCCTGTAGCGCTTTCAGCCTCACCATCGTTTCAATAGCATCTTAACTCTACCTCCACAACATCTCCATCCACTGTCTAGCGCCATCATCTCCCTACTGAGGCATCATCTCCTCATACTCCCTACCTTCCGCATTAACTCCCTCCACCTCCTGCAACACCACATCTTCCTCTTCACAATACCAAATCTTCCCGCTCTCATCTCCTGTAGCATTACAACCTCCCCTTCTCCCCTCCTGCAGCACCACATCCCCCCACCCCTCCTGCAGCTCCACAACTTCCCCTCTTTCCTCATGCAGCACTAAGTCCCCACTACAGCACCTCTTTCCCCACTAACAGCACCTTCTTCGTTATACACAGACAATAGGCCCTGAGTTGTTACCCAAACTTTCCCACAGACACCCTCTTACGCTGTGTCTATAGTGGACACCACCTTTCTGTGGTAACTAGGTGTTACCATTCCCATTGTTAAAGGTCTGTGTCCATACATACTGACAGTTTCCAATCATCGCTGACTGTATAAGACTGTGTTAGAACATTTCACGATCTGTGGGTATGTGGACCCGCTATGCCGCACCGCCATAGTGGAGTTGTAGCTGGCCAAACAACAGTTTACCATGTCTATACAAAATCCAAGCCAGGGGAACCTGCAATAATCACCTATTGGTACATTCAGGAAAGTTTATGTCAACCTATATGTATAGTTATAGAATCGTAAACCATAAAGGGACAAAAACATATATAAAGCAAGTATATCTTGGTGTATTGACCCCGATATTTGAGCAAGAAACACCTACAAGGTATGGGGTACAATTAACACACAGTAGTCTCATATAGAAAAATACAATCTTTATTCAAAATACATAAACAATAAAAATGAGTCATGCAAAGCATGAACAGGACGTCCCTCTGTGCAGAGAGCAAAATGTAAGCACTTGGTAACCGGCATGGGTATTGAGAGATACAATCCAACACTCAAAGTACTGGATGTCAGGTGCACATGTCACAATGATCCAGCTGATCAGCATGTGAACGGCAGTACAGCAATCATATATATGCAGGTGACTGGGTATAATGGTCAGTGCGAAGTAACAGAACATAGACAAGCAAGATCAAGAGATGAGTAAACAAGTAACCTACCCATGTGGCTCACTTAGCACAACCAGAGACGTCACATCCCACGCGCGTTTCGGCAAAATGCCTTCGTCCGGGGGTGGCGTCTCTCCAGTGGGACCCTCCATTTACATGCACAGCATCCAATCAGGCATGATAGGGGCATTACTCATCCAGGCAATGTGTTAGCTCGTACTGGCGTCATGCGCCAGGTCTAAAGATGGCCGACGGCACACTCCTGGCCACGCGTCATCCAGGCGGGCAGGGGATCGACGACGGCTGACGTCGCGAAGCCCCGCCCACCGGGATATAGACGCACGAGCCACGGGATAGCCCAGTCACTCCCCCTGGCGTAAGCGCACAGCTGTACATGCCTGGATATATAGGTGGGTATGGATACAGATTAGCCTGACTGGACGATGTCGCAACAAAAGACATAGTATTGATTTATACATTGGATGAAGAACCAAACTGACAGTATGGCGATGGCGTTATGAACTATAATTCTATCATCGATCATGGTTATATGTCAAGCACATCATTGAGAAATAAATGCATAAAAATAAATAGAGTAAAAATATATATATATTATGTATGATGGTGATATGAAATAAAGTGACCCGAAATTGGTAAAACATTATATGTTGTATGTTTTTATGTGTGATAAAAAAGTGAGTAGAACCTATGTATAAAATTGGTTATGTGAATTCATATAGTATAAGTGTACACAAAACTATGTATATACAAAAAAATATAACTATATATCATGAAAAATAAAAAGTATATATATATTAAGTGACATGTATAGATATGCAAACAAAACAGTGGGAGGAATCCTCCAGCTCACCGTGACTGCAGGCTTTCTGCGATATGCGCCTGGATCTCCGTGACGGCTCACGGTGTTGAATGCAGGAAAACAAAAGGAATGGAGGATCCAGCGCAGTAGATTCAAATAGAACAAAGTTCCAATTTTATTAGGAGTATTTAAAACAAGATTGATCCCGAGTGTAAATACTGAGAGATTGATAGAAAGCTGCCTACGCGTTTCAGACGCGCACCACGTCCTTCCTCATGGCTTATTGCTGGATAACAAAGCATTAGGAGGAGGTTTATATCCGGGTAACTGCAGGGGTTAATTAAGCCTAGTTAAGTAAGATGGTGCTATTGGTTGAGCAGAGTAATGGTATCCTGCATGTTAGTTTTTAGACACAAGAGGGCGCACCACTATCTCCAGCACTTTATGAATGGGAGCGATCTAGCGTAGTGGAGCTGTCCAGCATAATAGTGCTGAACTGGAGCGCCGGTAAGGAGTTATATTGTCATTCTGTAAACGTTGTTTGTTCATCACATGGACACTGGACATGTCCAAAGATGATGTCAATACCAAATAATCTCGTTGCAGTTTAATGAGGTCATATTTCATTTATAGGGATAACGGATATAAACCTCTTCAGCGCTCACATCGAGAGAATTACAAATATATATATTTAATAGGCTAAAAAATACAATATTTCAAACAATTTAAAATACATTTTGAACTGGGAAGATTGCTATAAATAAATGTATGTGGCAGACTTGAGTATTATTTTATTACCCGTGAAAGTTTATGTTTTACAACTTTTTGCACAATAAAATGACTTTTGTAAAAAGAATGTATTTTTTCTGTCGCCAAGTTGTGAGAACCATAACGTTTTAATATTTTTGTCGCCGGAGCTGTATGAGGGCTTGTTTTTTGCGGGACGAGCTATAGTTTTTATAGGTACCATTTTTGGATACGTGCGACTTTTTGATCACTTTTTTATTCCAATATTTGTAGGGCAAAGTGACCAAAAAACAGAAACTCAGGTATAGTTTTTTACGGGTTTTTTACGCTGTTCACCGCGTGCAATAAATAATATAATATTTTGATATCTCAGGTCGTTACGGTCGCGGCGATGCCAAATACGTATGGTTTATTATTTTTCTTCAATAATAAAGGACTTGATAAGAGAAAAAGGGGGATTGTGTTTTATTTGATTACTTGAAACTTTTATTTTTTTCACTTTCTTTTACACTTTTTTTACACTTTCTTTTACACTTTTTTCAAGTTCCACTAGGGGACTTGAAGTTCCAACTGTCTGATGTTTTTTTTCTAATACATTGCACTACCTACGTAGTGCAATGTATTAGATCTGTCAGTTATTCACTGACAGCAAGCCGATCAGGCTTCGCCTTCCGGCAAGGCCTTATCGGCTTCCGTAATGGCAGAGCAGGAGGCGCCTGTGTGTCCTGTTGCCATAGCAGCAGTCGCCAGTCCTCATTGCCTGTCAGGGCTGGTGATCTGCTAGTAATCACTACCATGCAGCAATCGCTTTCGATCGAAGGGGTTAATGGCAGGGATCGGAGCTAGCTCCGGTTCCTGCCATTACAGGTGGATGTCCGCTGTAACATACAGCTGATTTCCACCGCTGATGACGCCGGATCAGCTCCTGAGCCGGCGCCATCTTGCCGGTGGCTACGGAAGCCAATCAAGCTCCGCCGCCGAGCGGATCTTGACCAGCTTCCGTGCTAGGCAGACCGGGAGGCCAGTATTAGGTCTGCGGTTGCAATTGCAGCCACCGGAACCGCGGCAATCTCATTGCTGGGGTTCCGATGAGCTGCAAACACCTTAAGTGCAGCACTCGCGTTTGAACGCTGCACTTAAGGGGTTAATGGCGGGGATCAAAGCTAATTTCAGTCCCCGCCATTACAGCCGGATCTCAGCTGTCAGATACAGCTGAGATCCGGTGATGATGGCACAGACTCAGATTCAGAGGCGGTGCCAAACATTTGGCGTTTGGATACGGCAATTTGCGGGAAGTCATAGCTTTCCATGGCGTACCCATACGGCAAATGTCGGGAAGGGGTTAATGTAAGGATGTGTACACTTAATTGTGCAGCAACGCTTGTTGTCTCCATTCTATGTCAGTGTGGGAAGTAGATGTCCGGCCTTATGATTTTGTGATATGTGATAGACCCAGAATCCCAATCACCAAACCAAAGAATGCAAAATAAAGACACAAAACATTATAATTGGGTGTTAAATGGTCAAAACTTTTATTATATTATATGACCAAACCCAAAATGGCAAACCTCCGACTCACGAAGAGTCACCCTCCAGCACGCAGGAAAGGAAAAACCCCCTGTGGGGGAAACCTCTAGGGAAACCATGGCTGGAGGATTGCCCTTCCTCTGGGCTTAGAAGGTGCCAAAATATCATTTGTAACAGAATTTGTACGTTTTCTCAGATTTTCAAGGAAAGACATTACAATGAACGAACGACATAAAACACATAAATCGGCTGATCTGGTTGGCTAGGCGGATGTCTCTCTTCCTGGGCACCCATTAAAATGAATGGGCGATGCACGGATGAGACGGGTCCTCCAGATGCCTCCTTGTAGCACCTGTCTCCGCTCCGGCTAATAGAGGGGGATCTCCTGCTGGCAACACCCCTCTATTACAGACAACCCGTATGAAGAGGATGGCATCACTGTGATGAAGAAGTGGTCTGGGGTGAAGGGTTTCCCTGCTAGAACCTCCAAATTACATCAGGTCGGTATTGGTGGGGAAGTCAAGCTCAAGGTCCTCAGTCCCATCCAATATGGCGCTGAACGTGGCAGTAAAACCTTCTAATATGGAATCTTCTTTATGTCATAAACATTTGTATTTATGACATCAGCACCTTCGTCATCATTACTACAGGAGTTTATTACCACTGCACAACTCATACATTGTGACGTCACCCACAGTGGTCTGAAGTGTTAACCCTTTAATGACTGGCAGTGTACTTACCACAGAAGGCCATAAAGCTGAATAGAACATATCAGCGGCCATAAAGGAAAAGGGATAATGCAGGGAGCATCTCCGCACAAGAACTATCCATGACAAAGGGTTGTCCAGGATGAGATAACTTGTCTGCTTTCTCCAAACACCAGCACCACACCTGTCCATAGGTTGTGTGTGGTACTACAGCTCATTACCATTCACTTCAATGGAGCTAACCTGCAATACCAGATACAACCTGTGGATAGGTGTGGTGCTGTATTTGGAAGAAAGCAGACATATTTTTCTAATCGTGCACAGCTCCTGTTAGAAATAGTTCTAAAAAAGTGGGGGGAGAAGGAGAAGAAGGGGAGAGGGAAAGAAGAAATTAAAAAAAGTGTAAAAAGAGGAACTCTGAGGTAAAAGAAATCAAACTAGACTGAAAGGAGTCTGCTGGAGGTGCCAGATGGAAAGACAGATTTCTGCCATGGGGACCAGATTAGTTGAAATGTATCTTGAAGGGGGGCTTCAGAGTGGGTTTTAACCCCTTCCTGCCCTATGAAGTGCTGTTGCATTGAAAAACTATGCAGTTCATCTTCGAATGCAGCGTCACAAAAACAAATTATTTAGTAAAAAATAAAACTATATAAATTTGGTATCGCCATAATCGTAACGACCCGCAGAATCAAGTTATCATGCAATTCATGCTGCCCGATGAACACTGTAAAATCAAAACAGAAATGGTGGAATTACAGGTTTTTTTCAATTCACCCCACAAAATGTAGTTTTTTTTTAAAAAAGACCCCTAAATCGATGCAGACCACAGACCAGACCCCAAAATAATTACAGACCCCAGACCAGATGCCTAAATAAATTCAGACCCCAGACCGGACCCCCAGACTGGACCCCTAAATGAATACAGACCCCAGACCAGACCCCTAATTAAATACAGACCCCAGACCAGATCCCTAAATAAATACAGACCCCAGACCACACCCCTAAATAAATACAGACCCAAGCAAGACCCCTAAATAAATACAGACCCCAGACCAGACCCCTAAATGAATACAGACTCCAGACCAGACCACTAAATAAATAGACCCCAGAGCAGACCCCTAAATCAATACAGATCACAGACCAGACCCCTAAATATTTACCGACCCCAGACCAGACCCCTAAATAAACTCAGACCCCAGACCGGACCCCTAAATAAATTCAGACCCCAGACTAGACCCCTAAATGAATACAGACCCCAGAGCAGAGCCCTAAATCAATGGAGACCACAGACCCCAGACCCCTAAATAAATACAGACCCCAAACCAGACCCCTAAATAAATAGACCCCAGAGCAGACCCCTAAATCAATGCAGACCCCAGACCAGACCCCTAAATAAATGCAGACCCCAGACTAGACCCCTAAATGCAGACCCCAGACCAGACCCATAAATAAATGCAGACCCCAGACCAGACCCCTAAAAATATACAGACCCCAGACCAGACCCCTAAATAAATACAGACCCAAGACTAGACCCCTAAATAAATACAGACCCCAGACCAGACCCCTAAATAAATAGACCCCAGAGCAGACCCCTAAATCAATGCAGACCACAGACCAGACCCCTAAATAAATGCAGACCCCAGACCAGACCCCTAAATAAATGCAGACCCCAGACTAGACCCCTAAATGCAGACCCCAGACCAGACCCATAAATAAATGCAGACCCCAGACCAGACCCCTAAAAATATACAGACCCCAGACCAGACCCCTAAATAAATACAGACCCCAGACCAGACCCCTGAATATATACAGACCCCAGACCAGACCCCTAAATCAAATACAGACCACAGACCCGACCCCAAAATAATTACAGACCCCAGACCAGATGCCTAAATAAATTCAGACCCCAGACCGGACTCCTAAATAAATACAGACCCCAGACCAGACCCCTAAATATATACAGACCCAAGACTAGACCCCTAAATGAATACAGACCCCAGACCAGACCCCTAATTAAATACAGACCCCAGACAACCCCCCTAAATAAATACAGACCCTAGACCAGACGCCTTAATAAATAAAGACCACAGACCAGACCCCCAGACTGGACCCCTAAATGAATACAGACCCCAGACCAGAACCCTAATTAAATACAGACCCCAGACCAGATCCCTAAATAAATACAGACCCCAGACCAGACCCCTAAATAAATAGACCCCAGAGCTGACCCCTAAATCAATGCAGACCCCAGATCAGACCCCTAAATAAATACAGACACCAGACCAGACTCCTAAATAAATACAGACCCCAGACTTGACCCCTAAATAAATAGACCCCAGACCAGACCCCTAAATAAATGCAGACCCCAGACCAGACCGCTAAATAAACACAGACCGCAGACCAGACCGCTAAATAAATACAGACCCAACACTAGACCCCCAAATGAATACAGACCCCAAACCAGACCCCTAAATATATAGACCCGAGAGCAGACCCCTAAATCAATGCAGACCCCAGACAAGACCCCTAAATAAATTCAGAAAACAGACCAGACTCCTAAATACAGACCCCAGACTAGACCCCTAAATAAATGCAGACCCCAGACTAGACCCCTAAATAAATGCAGACCCCAGACCGGACCCCTAAATAAACACAGACCGCAGACCAGACCCCTAAATAAATGCAGACCCCAGACCAGAACCCTAAATAAATACAGACCAGACTCGTAAATAAATGCAGACCCCAGACCAGACCCCTAAATACAGACCCCAGAGTAGACCCCTAAATGAATGCAGACCCCAGACTAGATCCCTAAATAAATACAGACCCCAGACTAGACCCCTAAATAAATGCAGACCACAGACCAGACCCCTAAATAATTACAGACCCCAGACCAGACCCCTAAATAAATACAGACCCCAGAACGGACCCCTAAATAAATACAGACCCAAGACTAGACCCCTAAATGAATACAGACCCCAGACCAGAATCCTAATTAAATACAGACCCCCAGACAACACCCCTAAATAAATAAAGACCCCAGCCTAGACCCCTAAATAAATACAGACCCAAGACTAGACCCCTAAATGAAAACAGACCCCAGACTAGACCCCTTAATAAATACAGACCCCAGAGCAGACCCCTAAATCAATACAGATCACAGACCAGACCCCTCAATATATACAGACACCAGACCAGACCCTTAAATAAATACAGACCCCAGACTAGGCCCCTAAATCAATGCAGACCCCAGACCAGACCCCTAAATCAATGCAGACCACACCCCTAAATATTTACCGACCCCAGACCAGACACCTAAATAAATTAAGACCCCAGACCGGACCCCTAAATAAATACAGACCCCAGACTAGACCCCTAAATGAATACAGACCCCAGAGCAGAGCCCTAAATCAATGCAGACCACAGACCAGACCCCTAAATAAATACAGACCCAAGACTAGACCCCTAAATGAATACAGACCCCAAACCAGACCCCTAAATAAATAGACCCAAGAGCAGACCCCTAAATCAATGCAGACCACAGACCAGACCCCTAAATAAATACAGACACCAGACCAGACTCCTAAATAAATACAGACCCCAGACTAGACCCCTAAATAAAAGCAGACCCCAGACTAGACCCCTAAATAAATGTAAACCACAGACCAGACCCCTAAATAAACCCAGACCCCAGACCAGACCCCTAAATAAATGCAGACCCCAGACCAGACCCCTAAATAAACACAGACCCCAGACCAGACCCCTAAATAAATACATACCCCAGACGAGACCCCTAATTAAATACAGACCCCAGACCAGACCCCTAAATCGATGCAGACCACAGACCAGACCCCTAAATAAATACAGACACCAGACCAGACTCCTAAATAAATACAGACCCCAGACTAGACCCCTAAATAAATGCAGACCCCAGACTAGACCCCTAAATAAATGTAAACCCCAGACCAGACCCCTAAATAAACACAGACCCCAGACCAGACCCCTAAATAAATGCAGACCCCAGACCAGACCCCTAAATAAATGCAGACCCCAGACTAGACCCCTAAATGCAGACCCCAGACCAGACCCATAAATAAATGCATACCCCAGACCAGACCCCTAAAAAAAATACAGACCCAAGACTAGACCCCTAAATGAATACAGACCACAGACCTGACCCCTAAATAAATACAGACCCCAGACCAGACCCCTAAATAAATACAGACCCCAGACGAGACCCCTAATTAAATACAGACCCCAGACCAGACCCCTAAATCGATGCAGACCACAGACCAGACCCCAAAATAATTACAGACCCAAGACCAGATGCCTAAATAAATTCAGACCCCAGACCGGACCCCTAAATAAATACAGACCCCAGACCAGACCCCTAAATAAATACAGACCCAAGACTAGACCCCTAAATTAATACAGACCCCAAAATTAAATACAGACCCCAGACTAGACCCCTAAATGAATACAGACCACAGACCAGACCCCTAAATAAATACAGACCCAGACCAGACCCCTAAATAAATACAGACCCTAGACCAGACCCCTTAATAAATAAAGACCACAGACCAGACCCCCAGACTGGACCCCTAAATAAATTCAGACCCCAGACTAGACCCCTAAATAAATACAGACCATAGACCGGACCCCTAAATAAATACAGACCCCAGACTAGACCTCTAAATCAATGGAGACCCCAGACCAGACCCCTAGATAAATACAGACCCCAGACCAGACTCCTCAATCAATGAAGACCACAGACCAGTCCCCTAAATAAATACAGACCCCAGACCAGACTCCTAAATCAATGAAGACCACAGACCAGTCCCCTAAATAAATACAGACCCCAGACCAGACCACTAAATAAATGCAGACACCAGACCAGACCCCTAAATAAATACAGACCCCAGACCAGACCCCTAAATAAATACAGACCCCAGACCAGACCCCTAAATCAAAGCAGACCACAGACCAGACCCCTAAATAAATACTGACACTAGACCAGACTCCTAAATAAATGCAGACCCCAGATCGGACCCCTAAATAAATACAGACCCCCGACCAGACTCCTAAATAAATACAGACCCAAGACTAGACCCCTAAATGAATACAGACCCCAGACCAGACCCCTAAATAAATACAGACCCCAGACCAGACCCCTAAATCAATGCAGAGCATAGATCAGACACCAAAATTACAGACCCCAAACCAGACCCCTAAATAAATACAGACCCCAGATCAAACCCCTAAATCAATGCAGACCACAGACCAGACCCCTAAATAAATACAGACCCAAGACCAGACCCTTAAATAAATGCAGACTCCAGACCAGACTCCTGAATGAATAAAGACCCGAGACCTGACCCCTAAATAAATACTGACCCCAGACTGGACCCCTAAATAAATGCATACCCCTGACCGGACCCCTAAAAAATACAGACAAAGACCGTACCCCTAAATAAATACAGATCCCAGACCAGACCCCTAAATAAATACAGATCCAGGACTAGACCCCTAAATAAATACAGACCCCAGACCAGACTCCTAAATAAATACAGACCCCAGACCAGACCCCTAAATAAATGCAGACCCCAGACAGGACCACTAAATAAATTCAGACCATAGACCAGACCCCTAAATAATTACAGACCCCAGACCAGAACCCTAAATCAATGGAGACCACAGACCAGTCGCCTAAATGAAGTACAGAACCCAGACCAGACCCCTAAATAAATACAGACACAAGACTAGACCCCTAAATAAATACAGACCCCAGACCAGACCCCTAAATAAATACAGGCCCAGACCAGACCCCTAAATAAAAACAGACCAAAGACTAGACCCCTAAATGAATACAGATCCCAGACCAGACTCCAAAATAAATACAGACCCCAGACCAGACCCCTAAATAAATACAGACCCAAGACTAGACCCCTAAATAAATGCAGACCCCAGACCGCACCCCTAAATAAATACAGACCCATACTAGACCCCTTAATAAATTAAGACCCCAGACCAGACCCCCAAATTAATGCAGACCCCAGACCGGACCCCTAAATAAATCCAGACCCCAGACTAGACCCATAAATAAATGCAGACCCCAAACTAGATCCCTTAATAAATACAGACCCCAGACCAGAACCCTAAATAAATGCACACCCTAGACCAGACCCCTAAATAAATACAGACCCAAGACTAGACCCCTAAATGAATACAGAACCAAGACCAGACCCCTAAATATTTACAGACCCCAGACCAGACCCCTAAATAAATCCAGACCCCAGACCAGACCCCTAAATAAATACAGACCCCCAGACTGGACCCCTAAATAAATACAGACCACAGACTAGACCCCTAAATGAAAACAGACCCCAGACTAGACCCCTAAATAAATACAGACCCCAGAGCAGACTCCTAAATTAATGCAGACCACAGACCAGACCCCTAAATAAATACAGACCCAAGACTAGACCCCTAAATGAATACAGACCCCAAACCAGGCCCCTAAATAAATACAGACCAAAGAGCAGACCCCTAAATCAAAGCAGACCACAGACCAGACCCCTAAATAAATACTGACACTAGACCAGACTCCAAAAATAAATACAGACCCCAGATCGGACCCCTAAATAAATACAGACCCCAGACCAGACTCCTAAATAAATACAGACCCAAGACTAGACCCCTAAATTAATACAGACCCCAGACCAGACCCCTAAATAAATACAGACCCCAGAGCAGACTCCTTAATTAATGCAGACCGCAGACCAGACCCCTAAATAAATACAGACCCCAGAGCAGACTCCTAAATTAATGCAGACCACAGACCAGACCCCTAAATAAAAAAGGACCCAAGACTAGACCCCTAAATGAATACAGACCCCAAACCAGGCCCCTAAATAAATACAGACCACAGAGCAGACCCCTAAATCAAAGCAGACCACAGACCAGACCCCTAAATAAATAATGACACTAGACCAGACTCCTAAATACATACAGACCCCAGTTCGGACCCCTAAATAAATACAGACCCCAGACCAGACCCCTAAATAAATACAGACCCCAGACCAGACCCCTAAATAAATACAGACCCCAGACCAGACCCCTAAATCAATGCAGAGCACAGACCAGACACCAAAATAATGACAGACCCCAAACCAGACCCCTAAATTAATACAGACCCCAGAGCAAACCCCTAAATCAATGCAGACCACAGACCAGACCCCTAAATAAATACAGACCCCAGACCAGACCCTTAAATAAATTCAGACTCCAGACCAGACTCCTAAAAGAATAAAGACCCGAGACCTGACTCCTAAATAAATACAGTCCCAAGACCAGACCCCTAAATCAATGCAGACCACAGACCAGACCCCAAAATAATTACAGACCCCAGACCAGACGCATAAAATAAATACAGACCCAGACCGGACCCCTAAATAAATACAGAACCCCAGACTGGACCCCTAAATATATACAGACCCCAGACTAGACCCCTAAATAAATGCAGACCCCTGACCGGACCCCTAAAAAAATACAGACAAAGACCGGACCCCTAAATAAATACAGATCCCAGACTAGACCCCTAAATATTTACAGACCCCAGACCAGACCCCTAAATGAATACAGACCCCAAACCTGACCCCTAAATAAATACAGACCCAAGAATAGACCCCTAAATCAATGCAGACCACAGACCAGACCCCTAAATATTTACAGACCCCAGACCAGACCCCTAAATAAATCCAGACCCCAGACCGGACCCCTAAATAAATACAGACCCCAGACCAGAACCCTAAATAAATACAGACCCAAGACTAGACCCCTAAATGAATTCAGACCCCAGACCACACCCCTAAATAAATACAGACCCCAGACCAGAACCCTAAATAAATACAGACCCAAGACTAGACCCCTAAATAAATTCAGACCCAGACCACACCCCTCAATAAATACAGACCCCTAAATAAATACAGACCCCAGACCAGACCGCTAAATAAATGCAGACCTTAGACCAGACCCCCTAAATAAATACAAACCGAAGATTAGACCCCTAAATGAATACAGACCCCAGACCAGACCCCTAAATAAATACAGACCCCAGACTAGACCCCTAAATAAATGCAGACCCCAGACTAGAATCCTAAATAAATGCAGACACCAGACCAGACTCCTAAATAAATACAGACCCCAGACTAGACCCCTAAATAAATGCAGACCCCAGACCGGTCCCCTAAAAAAATACAGACCCCCTGACTAGACCCCTTAATAAATACAGACCTCAGACCAGACCCCCAAATTAATGCAGACCCCGGACCGGACCCCTAAATAAATACAGACCAAGACTGGACCCCTAAATAAATACAGATCCAAGACTAGACCCCTAAATGAATACAGACCCCAGACCAGACCCCTAAATAAATACAGACCCCCAGACCAGACCCCTAAAAAAATACAGACCACAGAGCGGACCCCTAAATAAATACAGACCCCAGACCAAACTCCTAAATAAATACAGAACCCAGACCGGACCCCTAAATAAATACAGACCTCAGACTAGACCCCTAAATAAATACAGACCCCAGACCAGATGCCTAAATAAATTCAGACCCCAGACTAGACCCCTAAATAAATACAGACCATAGACCGGACCCCTAAATAAATACAGACCCCAGACTAGACCTCTAAATCAATGGAGACCCCAGACCAGACCCCTAAATAAATACAGACCCCAGACCAGACTCCTCAATCAATGAAGACCACAGACCAGACTCCTAAATGAATAAAGACCTTAGACCAGACCCCTAAATAAATGCAGACCCCAGACTGGACCCCTAAATAAATACAGACCCTAGACCAGACCCCTTAATAAAGACAGACCAGACCCCTTAATAAATACAGACCACAGACCAGACCCCTAAATAAATACAGACCAATACCAGTCCCCTAAATAAATACAGATCCCAGACCAGACCCCTAAATAAATACAGACCCAAGACTAGACCCCTAAGTAAATACAGACCCCAGACCAGACCCCTAAGTAAATACAGACCCCAGACCAGACCCCTAAATTAATGCAGACCCCAGACCGGACCCCTAAATAAATACAGACCCCAGACCAGACCCCTAAATCAATGCAGACCCCAGACTAGACCCCTAAATAAATGCAGACCACAGACCAGACCCCTAAATATTTACAGAGCCCAGACCAGACCCCTAAATAAATAAAGACCCCACACCAGACCCCTAAATAAATGCAGGCCCAGACCGGACCCCAAAATAAATACAGACCCCTTAATAAATACAGACCCCAGACCGGACCCCTAAATAAATACAGACCCCAGACCGGACCCTAAATACAGACCCCACACTAGACCCCTAAATAAACACAGACCCCAGAACGGACCCCTAAATAAATACAGTCCCCAGACTAGACCCCTTAATAAATACAGACCCCAGAATAGACCCCTAAATGAATACAGACCCCAGACCAGACCCCTAAATAAATGTAGACCCCAGACTAGAACCCTAAATAAATGCAGACCCCAGACCAGACCCCTAAATCAATGGAGACCACAGACCAGACCCCTAAATAAATACAGACCCCACACCAGACCCCTAAATAAATACAGACCCCAACCAGACCCCTAAATAAATACAGACCCAAGACTGGACCCCTAAATGAATACAGACCCCAGACCAGACCCCTAAATAAATACAGACCCCAGACCAGACCCCTAAATGAATACAGACCCCAGACCAGACCCCTAAATAAATACAGACCCGAGACCAGACCCCTAAATAAATGCAGACCCCAGACTAGAACCCTAAATAAATGCAAACCCCAGACCAGACCCCTAAATAAATACAGACCCCAGACTAGACCCCTAAATAAATGCAGACCCCAGACCAGACCCCTAAATCAATGGAGACCACAGACCAGTCCCCTAAATAAATACAGACCCCAACCAGACCCCTAAATAAATACAGACCCCAGACTAGACCCCTAAATGAATAGACTCCAGACCAGACCCCTAAATAAATACAGACCCCAGACCAGACCCATAAATAATTACAGACCCCAGACCAGACCCCTAAATAAATACAGACCACAGACCAGACCCCTAAATAAATACAGACCCCAGACCAGACCCCTAAATAAATGCAGACCACAGACCAGACCCCTAAATAAATACAGACCCCTAAATATAAACCCAGATTCTATATTGTGGATGAAAAGGATTTTGCCAATAACCTGAGCAAATAACCGTTGTTTATCTCTACTGTAGGAGTGGCATGTATTGCTACTGTGTTCTGCAGACCCCTGACCAGGCAATAAGAAACCCTGGTTGGGAAACACAGCTCTGGACACTAGACTGGCACTCATGATGCCCACATCAGACAAGGCAGAGCAGGTTACTGCCAGGCAGGTGCCACCTGAGGATTCCATGACCTCTGACATCATGTGACCTGCACACGACCAACTGCCGTTTACTTTCAACTGTCGACGGCAGCGATCGGACTGAAGTCTACAGGTAGGAAGATATTGGTGAAAATGGCGTCCAATGGACATGGAGAAGACGGCGAGAAGAGAGAAGAGGAAGAGGGAGGAGGACAGCGTCACCGGATTCAAGAAGATGACGAAGAAGAGGAGAGGAGCCAAGGACAGAGCATTGGAGGATGAGGAGCCAAGACCTGGGAGCAGCCAACACCCTGGAACATCCAGCCCCTATGCCAGGCTTACCATCAGCCGCTTCACCATCCACCAGGTCCTCGGTAGGGGCAGCTTTGGCAAAGTGAGTATAATATCTAAATATTTCATTTTATAGGGTGGTAAACCTAAAGTTTACCTTTTATCTCCATCAATTGTTCTCTGTTGTCACCATGTTATGCTGGATGGATGATGGGTGTAGCGTTCTCCTATGGGATGCCTAATAGGACATCCAGAAATAGCCGGACACATCATGCAATGATTGGGGGAGGCAAACATGACCAGGGTTGCAGGGGAGAAGGAATGAGGTGAAAAGTTCAAGGGAAGGAGGGGGAGGAAGGTGGAGGAGAGGGGGCGTGGTGGACAGAGGGCATATAGGAAGGGTGACAGTTTCGCGCCATTCACGCCCCAGGAAAGCAGTTAGACTTGTACTGACCTTGAGAACGATGCAGGCCCTGATGGAGCAAGTGCGGCAGGCTGTGGCGGAACGGGGCATGGCCTGGCTTGAGGAGGAGCTCGGGAGGACGGGTCTGGTGGCATCAGGGACGGAGTTGTCGGCAGGGCTGGAGGAGGCAGCGGGTTCGAGTGCGGCCGGGACGCAGGCAGCGCCTGATGTGATGACATCCCCCCTCCGGCGGTCGCGGCGGGTGCGGCCGCCAGAACGCCTTAGCCCGGACGAATTGCCTACGGCTCGACGCAGGCTTGGGAGCCCCTCGAGGGACGCTCCGCGCCGGGTTTCCGCTTCCACCACTAGGGGGCGGAGGTCCCGGTCCGGGAGGAATCCTGGTCGCCGGTCAGGCCCTCCGGAGAGTGGAGGGCAGGGTCCCAGGCCAGTGGGACAGCCTCCCGTCTCCAGGTCAGCACCACGAGGATTTGCGGCGGGCCGTTCTGGCGATGCTCCAGTCGGGCGGCCCGCCTGTCAGCAGGAAGATGTCCCCGGACGGTCACGCAGGCCACAATCGGTGGTGCTGCAGAGACGGAGGGAGGGGGCAGCGGTGGAGAGAGAGCGGAGGCCGGAACGGCTCTTGACGTCTGGCGACACTTATGCGGTTCAGGATGGTGTGCACGGCTGCAGAGCCTGCGGTGCGGCTTCAGGCTCCAGATGTCCGGAGGTGGGCGAAAACGGAGGTGTGCCAATGGAGGATGATCGTCAAGGAGGTCCCGTCGCCCCGGCTGGTGGGAACTCAGCGCCCATGCAGTCTGGTGAGTCGATGTCACCATTACATACATTTCCAGTGCCAGTGTTATTTAGATCCCCGGGGTTTGGGGAGGGTTCCCAAGGGGAGGCAGTTAGGAATGTTGAAAATAGTGGGTTGATGTCTGTTGGGAGAGGGGGCGGGAGATGTGCAGGAATTGCTTGGCTGTGTAAAGGCGTTGCTAGCGCGTTGTGAGGAGGGTTGGTTGCCTGCTGCATCCCCGGTTGAGGCGTGGGTTCCGGCAGCGGGGGGGGGGGGGGTGGTGAATCTGTGCAACCCCCGAGGACGGTATCCGAGGTGGAGGTCGGGGGAGTGACGGTTGCGGTTCAGACTGATAAAGACAAGGATGTGGATAGGGTGAGGTTAGATGATAAAGCTAAAGGCGAGGTGTACGTTTGTTTTGAGGGGTTGTTGGGGTCGCATTTGAAGACTGAAGTGAAAGAAAAAATTTGGAGGGATGAGTACGTAGAAATCTTTTCTCTTCTTCCTCTGGAAAAGTTTAATTTAGACAAGGGAAAAAGGTGGGAAAGTAAAAAGGAGGAGGAAGAGAAGCGTCAATATCGTTTAATCCCGCAGACGTTTGTGAATTGGTTGCAGGCGTTTGCCATACTGGCCAGTGTTATAGGGGAAAAGGCCCCGGAGAATTGCTCCGCCCTTTTCGGGTACGTGGATGCGATCGGTGAGGCGCATCGCTCGTATGGGGGTCAGACTTGGCTGCGGTATGACGAACAGTTTCGTCAGAGGAAGGCGGTTCGTCCCAACATTAGATGGGATAATAAAGACATTGGGCTTTGGTTAAAAGTAATGGCCCCGGCTAAGTTCGGGCAGTCCTTTCAAGGGGGGGGGGGGCTGGGGTTGCCGGCCCCTCAGGACAATCGGGGGGAGGGACAGGAGGAAGGGCGGGCTTGTGCTGGCAGTTTAACGACGGTCAATGCAAGTTTGGGGCGGGTTGTAAGTTTAAGCACTCTTGCTCCTCTTGCGGCGGGACTTCGCACGGGTCTGCCAAGTGTTTCAAAAAACGGAAGGGAAAAGGGGGAAGTGGTGGGGGTCATGGGGCTGACGCCGGTGAGGTGGGAAGAGATGGAGCCGTACCTAAATAGGTTCCCGGACAGGGAGAAAGGCGAGTTGTGGTTGTGTGGTTTTCAGTTTGGTTTTGTGATCCCTTCCCCGGTTCATGCGGTCCCCCTTTCCCTACGGAATTTAAAGTCGGCAATGGAGTATCCGGAGGTAGTGTCAGACAAGTTGCGTAAAGAAGTGAGGTTAGGGCACATGGCGGGGCCGTTCCCGGTGCGGCCCGTTCAGGACATGGTTGTGTCTCCGTTAGGGGTTGTTCCAAATAAGGAGCCAAATAAATTCGGGCTTATCCATAATTTGTCGCATCCGCGGGGGTTGTCTGTAAATGATGGCATTGCGCCTGAGCTGTGCTCAGTGGTATATACGTCGTTTGACGCGGCAGTTGAGTGGGTGCGGCGGGGCGGGGGCCCTTATGGCAAAGACTGATGTGGAATCGGCTTTCCGGCTTCTCCCGGTTCATCCGGACAGCCAGCGGCTGTTAGGGTGTTACTGGGAGGGGGCTTATTATATGGATCGGTGTCTCCCGATGGGTTGTTCAGTATCTTGCGCGTGCTTCGAGGCGTTTAGTTCGTTCCTAGAGTGGGTAATCCGGGAAGTGGCAGGGTTAGAGTCGGTCATACATTATCTAGATGACTTCCTGTGTGTGGGCCCAGCGGGTTCGGAGGTGTGCGCCAATTTGCTGGGGGCAATACAGTGGGTCGCTCAGCGATTTGGGGTTCCGTTATCTCCAGAGAAGACCGTGGGTCCCAGTACTTGTATAGTTTTTCTTGGCATTACCCTGGATTCGGTGGCATTGGAGTGTCGACTTCCTAAGGACAAGCTGGAAGCGTTGCGATTGGAAATGAGCAGGGCGGGTCGGCTGCATAAGATTCAGCTGCGGGAGTTGCAGTCGTTGTTAGGAAAACTTAATTTTGCTTGTCAGATAATGCCCATGGGCAGAGTTTTTTGCAGGAGGTTGGCGTCAGCAACGGCGGGGGTTAGAGCCCCACATCATTTTGTGCGGTTGACGCGGGAGCATCGGGATGACTTGGCAGTATGGAGAGAGTTTTTGAATTTGTATAATGGAAAATCGTTGTTGATCTCGCCGGTGGTGGATAATGTGCAATGGGAATTGTTTACCGATGCTGCAGGTAGTGTGGGTTTCGGTATTTATTGTGGAGGACAGTGGTGCGTGGGCCAGTGGCCGGAGGAATGGGTGTCGTTGGGACTGGTTCGTAATCTTGTACTTCTGGAACTATTCCCAATTGTGGTGGCGGTGGAGATTTGGGGGGAGCGTTTCCGTAATAGCAAGGTGCGGTTCCACTGTGATAATATGGGGGTGGTGTTGGCAATCAATAATGTAACGGCTTCTTCACCCCCGGTGGTGAGGTTGTTAAGGCGGCTGGTGTTGCGTTGTTTGGAACTCAATGCGTGGATTGTTGCGGTTCATGTTCCGGGGGTACAGAATGACATCGCGGATTCTCTCTCTCGCCTACAGTGGGAGCGGTTTCATCTGTTGGCACCGGAGGCGGATCTGGAAGGGGTCGCGTTCCCGGGATGGCTTTGGGACGTGGTTTAAGAGCAGCACAAGGTTTGATCAAGTCTTCTCTAGCGCCTGGTATATGGTTGGCGTACGACGCGGCGTGGAGGGACTGGGTGTCGTGGTTAACAGGTTCACCCGGAGGCGGGTCGATGGAGGAACAAGTGGTAGCTTTGTTGGGGTTTTTGGGATGGGTCTCAGTGGAAGGCTGGTCGGTGTCTAAAGTGAATCGGTTCGTGTCAGCTTTGGCCTTTGGTTTTAAACTAAGGGGGTTGGGGGACGTGATGAAAGATTTCTTGATTGTCCAGGCGTTGAAGGGGTTTTCGGAAAAAGGGGGCAGGGCGGTCGGACGCCCGTCGCCCGGTTTCTTTCGCGCTTTTGGAGCAGTTAGGTGAAGCGTTGGGGAAGGTGTGTTTCTCAGGCTATGAGGTAGCATTGTTTCAGTTGGCTTTTTCATGGGCGTTTTTTGGGGCTTTAAGAGTGGGCGAGTTAATTTCCCCTAGTAAGAAGAGAGCGGGGGGGTTTGCAAGCGGAAGATGTAACAGGAGGAAGGGGGAGAGTGGAATTCTGGGTAAGGCGGTCGAAATCGGATCAAAGTGGAAAAGGTAAACGAGTGGTTCTGGGGGCGGTGGCAAGGGCGGGGTTGTGCCCGGTGAAATGCTATGAGAGGTACGTCGCGCTGCGAGGGGGTAAGGGGGCGAGCTGTTAAGTCATACGGATGGGGCTTTCTTGTCAAGGTGCCAGTTTATAGCTGTCTTCCGTAGATGTTTGCAGGTGTTGGGTTTGGATAAAGGTATTTATTCACCACACTCCTTTCGTATAGGAGCAGCCACGGAGGCTGCGTCATGGGGGTTAGGGCCTGATGTGGTGAAGCGCATAGGTCATTGGGAGTCGGGGAGGTATAAGTCCTACGTGCGTCTCCACTTTATGTGATTTGTTTCTCGTATCAACGTGCTGTTTTTGGTTGGTGTTATCGTTGTTATTCTTTTATTTCAGATGGTACGCCGGCACTGGTGTGGATTCTTGGGCACTCATATGTGCACTGGGGGGCGTTAAGGGCGGATGTGCGGCCAGATGGGCGGCAACTGGGGTTCCAAAGGTCGGCGGTGGTGATACGGTGGCTTGGCACGCGCGGTATGGTGTGGAGTCGAGTTTTGCCGGATTTCCATCGGTATGCGCAGTTGGATCGGGTTCCTGATTTGTTGGTCCTTCATGTAGGGGGAAACGACTTAGGTACTCGCCCATTTAGAGAATTAATTCGGGATGTGAAGTATGACCTTCTCCGGCTTTGGTCCTGTTTTCCGAAGGTAAAGGTGATTTTGTCGGAAATAGTGCCGCGTAGTGTATGGAGAAATGCGCGTTCGGTAGAGCGTGTGAACAAGGCCCGGGTAAAAGTCAATCGGGCAGTTTCCAGCTTTGTGGTAAAAAACGGGGGATTTTTTGTGCGGCACTACGATTTCGAGGATGGCCAAGGGAAGTATTGGCTAGGTGATGGAGTGCATCTCAATGCGGTGGGCATTGACCTATGGGCCTTGCAGATTCAGGAAGGAATCGAGCGGGCGATGATGGATGGTGGGGGCTCGCATGCTTAAAGGTGGTCTAAGTATGCTCGTGTGGCGGATTGGGGGGTCCTTGGAGTTGGTGGTAATTTGAAGTAGGGGATTCATCAGAGGTATGGTCCCTAACAAATACATAATTGCTCATGGAGATGGGCGTATTTTGGACTCCTGCTGGGTGGTGTCCCGGGGAGTGGTTTTACATACTTGGCAAGCCAACTGCGGAGCAGAAAGGTGCCTCTGAGCCTGTAGGGGACGGCTGGGGGTAAGTAGCTATACAGGGGGCAGTTTGGCGCCAAAGTGTTGGAGCTCCAAGGACTTCCCCTTTCCTAGTAATGTTATTTATAAAGGAATGTTTTATGGTTTTGTAAATTTGTTATTAAAATGGCTGCTGTGGCCGAAAATTTCCAACCCACTGTCTCGTGTGTCTCACTGGGGGAGTGGAGAGTGACATGGGAGGAGGGGAAAAAGGCCTGGAAGCAAGAAAGGGGGTGGACAGTATTGATGGTAAGGTTAAGCAATAAGGGTTCGAAATGGAGCGAGCTCTGTAATCCCATGGTCAACAAGTATTCCTGCCCCCATAACCACTACTTTAGTTTTTCATTTTAGTATTTTTCTGTCGACATATGAGAGATTTTGATTTTTGGGGGCACGAGTTGTAGTTTTTAATGGCTCCATTCAATGTACCATATCATTTACTGGGAACATTGTAAAAGGCTGTTTTTTTTTTTAGGTGAAATAGCAAAAAAAAACAAAACAGCAATTCCTCCATTGGTTTAATAATTTGGCTTTTATGGTGTTAACTAAGTGGTAAAAATGACAAGTTACCTTTATTCTGCGGGTCAGTACAATAACGGAGATACCAAAATTATATTGTTTTATTTTTTATACTTTTTATCCAATAAAAACAATTTGTAAAAAAATTAATTTGTTGTGTGTCTCCATATTCTGAAACCCAGAATTGTTTTTATTTTTCTGTTGATGGGGCGGTGTGAGGACTTGTTTTTTGTGGGGCGAGCTGTACTGTTTATTGGTACTATTTTGGGTTACATAAAACTTTTAATCACTTTTTAACTTTTTATTCCATTTTTCGAGGAGCTAAACAAAACGAAATAGAAAAAAGTTTATTTATTTATTTTGACTGCAATATTTATGTATCGCTTGAATTGTTCTTTTAGCCTCCTCCTATTAAGCTTAGTAGGAGGACCAAATTGGCAGACCTTGGGGTCTTCATTAGGCCCCCTGGCTGCCATGACAACTATCTACACACTGTGATCGCAGACACTGCATTATGCTGGGAGCTCAGCTTTGTTCTGCTGTAGAGTCCTGGGCACTACCCGACTGACCCACCTCTCTGTCCACCCCTGTTCCTTCTTCTTCTCATGAGGAATCTCCATTTGTTTTCCTCAGGTGGTCCTGGCATCAGTCCCCGGCCGAAACACCTACATGGCTGTAAAAATGATCACCAAATGGGACAATACGGACGAAATTATGAGAGAGCGGCGGATACTCCTAGCGGCCAGACACTGCCCGTTCCTATGCCACCTCTATGCCGCACATCAATCTGAGGAGCGGGCATTTTTTATCACGGAGTATCTGTCCGGTGGCAGCCTGGAGGCTTTGATCAGGATGTGCGGCTGCTTGAACATCGGCAACGTAAGGCAAGTAAATAATCAGGAGACTGAGGGGGGTGGAAAGAAGAAAAGGTGAAGGGGGAGGTCAGATGAAGGATAATACAGAGAATGCAGAATACAGGCTGCCATAATCAGCGCCTCCTCTCTGCTAGAGACCGCACACACTCCATCATAACATGATATTAGGGAATTGATAGAGGAAGATTTCATGACATTGAGACTCCGCTCTGTTCTCCCCATCAGATTCTACACAGCAGAGATGATATGTGGCCTCCAGTTCCTCCATGGACACAACATCGTCCACCGGTAAGCAGAACTTCCCCCTTCTTTCATTCTCCTTTACATGCTGGAAACAGTGCACCCAGCTTTCCTACATTCCTGAATGGCTATTCTGCTTGGTGGTGCAATGACCCATCCCCCGTCTCCTGGATCACTGGGCGGATTTGTCATTCTCTCGTCTTATTTCTTTGCAGAGATCTAAAGCCGGAGAATATTGTAATGGCAGGAAGGAGGTGAAGGGAACAAGTGAGCCCTAATCTACCCACCGCCCTGTCCCTGCCTACTTGCAACAACCCGCCTTAGGCGACGGGGTACAACTTGGCGGCGGTCCCTACGCTGTCTAAGTGCAAGGGAGTACAAACAGGGAACACGCAAGGGAAGGGGCAGTAGGCCACGGTAGGCCGCGAGGAAACGGAGCGGTGAATGAGCAAGTCAGGATCAGGATGTAGTGGAGTATACCAACGAGAGCACGGAGCAGGAAGCAAGCCAGGGGCAAAGCGAAGCAGGATAAGCGGAACTGAAGCAAGGCAGAAGCACGGCAGAAGCAGGCTGGAGCAAGGCAGCAGTGGGGCCAGGAATCCAAGAAGAATAACAAGCACTGAGGAAGAGAACACGGTAGGTATAAATGGACAGGGGGCGGAGCTAACTCCGACTGACCAGGCCGCGATAGGCTCTCCCACTCCTGAGCCTGCCACCCTGGTTGGTGGGAGCCGGTGTCAGTCTAAGAGGTCTGGCCTCAGGTGTCGACTGATTAATCCCGGGAGTATACACAGACGTAGTACCTGGCAGATCCTTTACAAATATAATGTTGGATGCAGATGGCCACGTCCGTATCATCGACCTGGGATTGGCCCAAGATGGCGTCACCGCCTCCAATAAGATCCGTGGAGTGTCGGGAACGTTGCATTACATGGCCCCCGAGGTGCTTCTTAGAAAAAAATACGGCAGTTGACTGGTGGAGCCTGGGGATTGTGGTGTCCAGGATGGCAGCAGGCCGCTCCCCATTTTACAACGGCCCCGTCAGGCAAATGGCTATCAAAGCCATCACCACCGCGAAGCCTAAATTTCCAACTTGGCTTAATCCTGACGTGAAACATCTGACCAAGAGACTGGTCCGTAAAAATTCTAAGAGGCGCCTCGGTGTGTGCGGGAACATCAGAGAGCATCCATTCTTCTCCACCATCGGCTGGGAGGAACTGTAGGAGAGGAGGGCACAGCCACCATTTACACCATTTGTGCCCGTTCTGGAGAACCAACATCTAAAGTGGCCAGAGAATAACAAAGCCCTTCACCCCTTGGCCGGGTTCAGCTTCATGTCACCAAGCTGGACCCGATAAGATCTCAGGACAAGGGCCCAGAACTTCATGCCTCCTGACCCGCGCCTCAAGTCTCTGCTGCTGTATGTCACCTCGGCTGCCCAGACCATCATCTCTCTCCTTACCATCTTCATGCCACACCTCTGCCATCTTGCTGCTGCACCAGAGCCTTGACTTGCCATCCTCCAATCCCGGGCAGGCATCTGACATCACTCCAGCCTGAAGATCCTCTACACCCCCCAGGAGCGGCCTGTGCTTAGTTTCCATCTGGGGAGATCAGGAATAATAGCCGCATGTTGTAGTCCTGGGGCCGGAGCGGCCATTATACCTGATCTCACCTCAGCACAGGCCAGGTAAGTAATGCACCCACATCACTCACATCACCAACATCACCCCCACTATATAATAAGTATAGACACCACACTACATGATAAGTATAGACACCCGCATATAGACACATCGTACATTTAGATTAGACTTTAGCCTTTGATCCTGGGATTATTCTGATCGCCATATTTGGGGTCAGGAAGGAATTTTCCCCCCTTAATATGAGGACAATTGGCTCATTCCTCAAAGGGGGTTTTCGCCTTCCTCTGGATCAACACGGCCTAAAATAGGTTTAGGATGATAGAGTAATAAGTAGTAACACACATAAGTAACATAATATAAATATAGAAAATAATTTTAAAAAAAATCTTAATTTAATACAATTTATAGTTTACACATAAATAAATACAGTACTTCATTAAAAATAATAATAAAAAAAATGTATAATTTTCCCCTAGTCTTTCCCCATATTACACATGTTACACTTCAGCCTCTGATCCTGGGATTTATGCCGATCGCCATATTTGGGGTCAGGAAGGAATTTTCCCCCCTAATATGAGGACAATTGGCTCATTCCTCACAGGGGGTTTTCGCCTTCCTCTGGATCAACACGGCCTTTAGATAGGTTTAGTATAATAGATAAATAGATGACACATACATATACACAGTATATAATAATAGTAGTCTTAATACTTCTAGAATAATCTCCTAATAATAAAATATAACCTTCCCTTATCTGTAAATAAAACTTTCCTTTTACCCCCTACATCTTTGTGCTTGTCTTTATTCCCATTGGACTTCTGTGTAGTAAATGTTGTCCGAGCTCTGAGACCCCCACCAATCACTAGAACGAAGCAGCTGAAGGTCTCGTGTGAGCGCTCAGCCGCTTCCTGTCTGTTCGGCTTTCTATTGAGTCCGTTCACCGATACATTTATTTCTGGAAAAAGCCGAACAAACACGAAGCGACTGAGCGCTCACACGGGGCTTCAGCTGCTTCGTGCTAGTGATTGGTGGGGGTCTCAGTGCTCGGACCCCCACCAATCCAATCTTCTGATGTGTCACTATGTCACTATGACATGTCAGAAGTTTGTCAAACGTTTAGCTACACTTTAAAGGTATATGTCAGATTTAAAGCCCAAATGTGGTGTGAACAGAGCCTTACAGGGGTTGTCAGGTTTTTACAATACCGTTTTGCTAGAGGGGTCCAGTAATTTGTGGGGGAACTTGCTGCAAGAGTTTAATTTCCCTACAGCATCTCTAAAGGGGAAGTAAAGTATTACACAGTTCTATAATCACCGGGCTGGGCATGTAATACATGGATGTGATGGTCCTCCTGAGCAGGAGATGACGTTTGTTGCCCCTCTCCATTCTGGATAATTAATCAGGATCCTGAATGGGGGAACCCCACACTATTACCCCAAAATTCCCTAATAGGGCATTTGAAAATGGGTTTTCCAAAGCAGAAAACAGCTTTAATAGTTATATAATGATAAGTGAGAGTTTGTTACAATGTATCAGTGCAGGAGAGAGCTGAAGTACAGGCTATTTAGATTGTGGAGGATTATCTAAACGGGATACACTGAATGGGGCACAGTGGGGGATGGAGGATCGGCTACAATGCTGCCCCCTACAGTCAGGGCCCTCACCTCATGGATGCTCCTGTTACCAGCTCCTTCACACCAGAGATCAACATTCATGAAGAAGAAAAATCCCCTGCAGAGACGTCCACACCGAGAGATCCAATAGGACTGGTCTATACAAGGAGTCGTCATATCCGGGGGCATATTTACAGCCATGCCCCCATATAATAAATACTTTATTCCTGTATACATGAGAAGTTCTACAACTTTATAATATCATTTATGTTTCAATTACTCACCATTTTCAAGATCCTTTTGCTGTCAGTGAATGAGGACACTCTTGCTCACATTCAGATGCAGTGAACCTGTACATCGCTAGTCCTGCTCTCAGCTAAGAAACATAAAGTAGATTAGGAAGTTGTAGAACTTTTCATTTATACAACGATTAAGCCTTAGTTACATAAAATCGGAAAACACACAGGAAGAGGATTCATTATCGGTAGTACTACAGTGATCTGGTGCCCGCAGGTATCTAATGGTAAATACGGCCCTGGTGGGTACCTCACCTTTATGTGACAGGCCATAAAATGTCATATAGGAAAAAACGTCAGAAAGAACTTACCATACGGGGATCATATATGTTATGTCGCTGGAAGAAACCTGCAGCACCGACACCAATGGAACATGAGGATGACGCCACTCAATGTGCCGTCCATCACGCCCATCGCCCCACGCGTTTCACTCCACCTGTGACTCTGCCGACTAACGTGAATACTGACTAAACACAAACTCTGACCGGCCTCATCACTAGTCCCTATTGTCATGCAGCCGCCTCCGATAGAGAATTTACCCTAATCCAGTGGTGGTGAACTAACCCCAATCTACTTACATGTGGTTTACAATAGTCAGTGGTACATATAGTATCCAAAGTCTGGTGGCCAGTGGTACATAAAGTATCCAAAGTCTGGTGGCCAGTGGTACATATAGTATCCAAAGTCTGGTGGCCAGTGGTACATATAGTATCCAAAGTCTGGTGGCCAGTGGTACATAAAGTATCCAAAGTCTGGTGGCCAGTGGTACATAAAGTATCCACAGTCTGGTGGTCAGAGGTACATATAATATGCAGAGTCTGGTGGTCAGTGGTATATATAGTATCCAGAGTCTGGTGGTCAATGGTTTATATAGTATCCAGAGTCTGGTGGTCAGTGGTACATATAGTATCCAGAGTCTGGTGGCCAGTGGTATATATAGTATCCAGAGTCTGGTGGTCAGTGGTACATAAAGTATCCACAGTCTGGTGGTCAGAGGTACATATAATATCCAGAGTCTGGTGGTCAGTGGTATATATAGCATCCACAGTCTTGTGGCCAGTGGTATATATAGTATCCAGAGTTTGGTGGCCAGTGGTACATAAAGTATCCAGAGTCTGGTGTCAGTGGTATGTATAGTGTCCAGAGTCTGGTGGCCAGTGGTATATATATTATCCAGAGTCTGGTGGCCAGTGGTATATATAGTATCCAGAGTCTGGTGGCCAGTGGTACATATAGTATCCAGAGTCTGATGGCCAGTGGTGTATATATAGTGTCCAGAGTCTGGTGTTCAGTGGTATATATAGTATCCAGATTCTGGTGTCAGTGGTATATATAGTGTCCAGAATCTGGAGTATCCAGAGTCTGGTGGCCAGTGGTATATATAGTATCCAGTCTGGTGGTCAGTGGTATATATGGTATCCAGAGTCTGGTGTCAGTGGTGTGTATATATATATATATATATATATATATATAGTGTTCAGAGTCTGGTGGTCAGTGATACATACTGTATCCAGAGTCTGGTGGTCAGTGGTATATATAGAATCCAAAGTCTGGTGTCAGTGGTATATATATATATATATATATATATATATCAGAGTCTGATGGTCAGTTGTATATACAATGTCCAGAGTCTGATGGTCAGTTGTATATACAGTGTCCAGAGTCTGGTGGTCAGTGGTACATATAGTATCCAGAGTCTGATGGTCAGTGGTACATATAGCATCCAGAGTCTGGTGGTCAGTTATACATATAGCATCCATAGTCTGGTGGTCAGTGATACATATAGTTTCCAGAGTCTGATGATCAGCTGTATATTATAGTGTCCAGAGTCTGGTGGTCAATGGTACACATAGTATCCAGAGTCTTGTTGTAAAGGATCTGCCAGACACAGCTTCTGTGTCGACGCCCGTGGTCAATCAGTCTGCATCTGTTCCTAGGTCTGATAGAGTGACTTGATCTGCTACCACTCAGGCTGGTAGGCTGAGGAGTGGGAGAACCTATCACAGCCTGGCCAGACGGTTCTAGCTCCCGCCCTCGGTCTATTTATACCTTCATTTGCTGCTTGTTCTTTGCCTGTGATTCTCTTGCTTCCTGGCTCTGCTGTTCCTGCTATTACTATTGACCTCTGCTTCATATTGACCCTGGCTTTACTGACTACGCTCCTGCTCTGCGTTTGGTACCTCGTACACTCCTGGTTTGACTCGGCTCGTTCACTACTCTTGTTGCTCACGGTGTTGACATGGTCAACTGACCTGTTTCCCTTAGCTTCTGTGTACCCCTGTGTTTGTCTGTCGTGCACATATTGAGCGTAGGGACCGTCGCCCAGTTGTACGCCGTCGCCTAGGACGGGCCATGCAAGTAGGCAGGGACTGAGTGGCGGGTAGATTAGGGCACACCTGTCTGTCTCCCTACCCCGACATTACACTTGTGGTCAGTGGTGTATATAGTATATAGAGTCTGGGGGTCAGTGGTACATATAGTATTCAGAGTCTGGTGGTCAATGGTACATAAAGTGTCCAGAGTCTGGTGGTCAGTGGTATATATAGTGTCCAGAGTCTGGTGGTCAGTGGTATATATAGTGTCCAGAGTCTGGTGGTCAGTGGTATATATAGTATACAGAGTCTGGTGGTCAGGGGTATATATAGTATCCAGAGTCTGGTGGTCAGTGGTATATATAGTGTCCAGAGTCTGGTGGTCAGTGGTATATATAGTATTCAGAGTCTGGTGGTCAGGGGTATATATAGTATCCAGAGTCTGGTGGTCAGGGGTATATATAGTATCCAGAGTCTGGTGGTCAGTGGTTTATATAGTATGCAGAGTCTGATGGTCAGTGCCAGTGGTATATATAGTATCCAGAGTCTGGTGGTCAGTGGTTTATATAGTATCCAGAGTCTGGTGGTCAGGGTTATATATAGTATCCAGAGTCTGGTGGTCAGTGGTTTATATAGTATGCAGAGTCTGATGGTCAGTGCCAGTGGTATATATAGTGTCCAGAGTCTGGTAGTCAGTGGTATATATAGTGTCCAGAGTCTGGTGGTCAGTGGTATATATAGTATCCAGAGTCTGGTGGTCAGGGTTATATATAGTATCCAGAGTCTGGTGGTCAGTGGTTTATATAGTATGCAGAGTCTGATGGTCAGTGCCAGTGGTATATATAGTATCCAGAGTCTGGTGGTCAGTGGTTTATGTAGTATCCAGAGTCTGGTGGTCAGTGGCACATATAGTATCCAGAGTCTGATGGTCAGTGGTATATATAGTATCCAGAGTCTGGTGGTCAGTGGTATATATAGTGTCCAGAGTCTGGTGGTCAGTGGTACATATAGTGTCCAGAGTCTGGTGCCAGTGGTATATATAGTATCCAGACTCTGATGGTCAGTGGTATATATAGTATCCAGAGTCTGGTGGTCAGTGGAAGCAGCAATGTCTGGTTAAGCCTCTGACACTAGAGCCGGTTCAGGACTGTGCTGTAGGATAACAGTGTTAACCACTGACCCCCGTATCCCATGTAGAATGTAATGACGTTCATATCTCCTCATGAGGGTATGTTCACATGGAGTATTTTGGCGCTGTTTACGATGCGGAAACTGCGTCGGTAACAGCGAAATCCAGAATAAGGGAAAACATCCGACATATTTCCTGTGTAACATAGAAGCAGCTAAAGATGAGAACTAAGGCAGTGTTCACACAGAGTTCTTGCAGGTAGAAAAATCTAATTTTGACCTGCCTGCATGATGTTTGCCGTGTTTTTCGGCCACGGCCATTGAGCGCCGCGGGCAAAAAACGCAGGGAAAACTGCTTTCTCTGCCTCCCATTGATGTCATTGATGTGCCCTCAGAGATATACTGTGCCACACATGTGCCCTCAGAGATATACTGTGCCAGACATGTGCCCTCAGAGATATACTGTGCCACACATGTGCCCCCAGTAAAATACTGTGCCACACATGTGCCCTCAAAGACATACTGTGCCACACATGTGCCCTCCTAGATATACTGTGCCACACATCTGCCCTCAGAAAAAACCTGTGCCACACGATATTCTGTGCCACACGTGCCCTCAGAGATATACTGTGCCACACATGTGCCTTAATAGATATACTGTGCCACACATGTGCCCTCATACATATACGATGCCACACATGTGCCCTCAGAGATGTAATGTGCCACTCATGTGCCCTCATAGATATACTGTGGCACAAATGTTCTCTCAGAGATATACTGTGCCAAATATGTGCTCTCAGAGAAATACTGTGGCATACATGTGCCATCAGTGATATACTGTGGCACACATGTACCCTCAAAGATATACTGTGCCACTCATGTGCCCTCAAAGATATACTGTGCAACATATGTGCCCTCAGGGATGTACTGTGTCATACATGTGTCCTCAGAGATATACTGTGCCGCCATATATACCCCAAGTAATAAAATATGTTGCCATATGTAGCCAGTATACTTTGCAGGACTAAACCCAAAAAAAATTCAGACCCCAAAGCAGAAGGGAAAATAAATTCAGACCCAAGACCAGACCTTAAAACTAATTTCGACCCCAAATCAGCCCCCAAAATTATTTCAAACCACAAACTAAATGTCGAAATTCATCCAAACTCCAGACAAAACAACAATTCATTCAGACCCCAGACCAGACCCCTAAATTGACTCAGACCCCCGACCAGACCCCCAAATTTACTCAGACCCCAGGCTTAATGGCGACATTTATCCAGACTCCAGACCAGACAACAATTTTAATCGAGATCCAGAGCAAATGTTTATATATAAAATCACAGCACACAATTGAGTTGACATTGCGGTAATAAGACAGTAATGTAGCCGCATAAAATGTGTAAGAACAGCGCCGTACAGGACACATATACCATAGAGCACAACCCCAGATAAAAGAGCCACACACACTGGATAACACCACCATAAAGAAATTCATTCATTTACAATAAAGTAAATATAAAATAAATGTCAAATCAATGAACTGGTCATATTAAGCACAAATAACAGTGTGCGCATATCAATTGCCTAAGGCGGCAGCGGCAGCAGCAGCCGGGTGCCAGCGCTTCTCACAACTAAATGTCATACACAGCCTGTAGCGCTTTCAGCCTCACCATCGTTTCAATAGCATCTTAACTCTACCTCCACAACATCTCCATCCACTGTCTAGCGCCATCATCTCCCTACTGAGGCATCATCTCATCATACTCCCTACCTTCCGCATTAACTCCCTCCACCTCCTGCAACACCACATCTTCCTCTTCACAATACCAAATCTTCCCGCTCTCATCTCCTGTAGCATTACATCCTCCCCCTCTCCCCTCCTGCAGCACCACATCCCCCCACCCCTCCTGCAGCTCCACAACTTCCCCTCTTTCCTCATGCAGCACTAAATCCCCACTACAGCACCTCTTTCCCCACTAACAGCACCTTCTTCGGTATACACAGACAATAGGCCCTGAGTTGTTACCCAAACTTTCCCACAGACACCCTCTTACGCCGTGTCTATAGTGGACACCACCTTTCTGTGGTAACTAGGTGTTACCATTCCCATTGTTAAAGGTCTGTGTCCATACATACTGACAGTTTCCAATCATCGCTGACAGTATAAGACTGTGTTAGAACATGTCACGATCTGTGGGTATGTGGACCCGCTATGCCGCACCGCCATAGTGGAGTTGTAGCTGGCCAAACAACAGTTTACCATGTCTATACAAAATCCAAGCCAGGGGAACCTGCAATAATCACCTATTGGTACATTCAGGAAAGTTGATGTCAACCTATATGTATAGTTATAGAATCGTAAACCATAAAGGGACAAAAACATATATAAAGCAAGTATATCTTGGTGTATTGACCCCGATATTTCAGCAAGAAACACCTACAAGGTATGGGGTACAATTAACACACAGTAGTCTCATATAGAAAAATACAATCTTTATTCAAAATACATAAACAATAAAAATGAGTCATGCAAAGCATGAACAGGACGTCCCTCTGTGCAGAGAGCAAAATGTAAGCACTTGGTAACCGGCATGGGTATTGAGAGATACAATCCAACACTCAAAGTACTGGATGTCAGGTGCACATGTCACAATGATCCAGCTGATCAGCATGTGATCGGCAGTACAGCGATCATATATATGCAGGTGACTGGGTATAATGGTCAGTGCGTAGTAACAGAACATAGACAAGCAAGATCAAGAGATGAGTAAACAAGTAACCTACCCATGTGGCTCACTTAGCACAATTGTGTGCATTAATGAACCTCCCGGCCCGTGCACGATCAAGATATAATGGTCGCACACGAACCGGCGAGGTGCCGGTCTTTTAAACAGCTTAGGCCCTCCTCCTGTACTGCCATGCCCCCGGCGCCACACCAATCCAAATCCGACACGTCACTAATGACCTGTCAGGACCGTGGCGCGCCTCCCTGTATCGGCAGCCAATCAGGTATATACAGGACGCCTAGCGTCCCTAGTAACGTTGGAGATCCGAGAAGCGGATCTAGTATCCAATAGGGGACATAATACTAAGAAGTAGGAGCCGATCCTTGCATGAAAAACGATGTGCCGATCATACAGCACATATAACCGCTATTTCCAGACAACACAATGCAGCATGTCAGTGATTGCGTCTGACTGTTATGGCAACCACTAGATTACATATATATTACAGTCCAATTGTCCGTTGACCACAAAGTACAAAAATGGCAGAGGCAGGCTGAGGGCCGGGTATTTTTATATATGTAATCTAGTGGTTGCCATAACAGTCAGACGCAATCACTGACATGCTGCATTGTGTTGTCTGGAAATAGCGGTTATATGTGCTGTATGATCGGCACATCGTTTTTCATGCAAGGATCGGCTCCTACTCCTACTCGCCGGCTCGTGTGCGACCATTATATCTTGATCGTGCACGGGCCGGGAGGTTCATTAATGCACACAATCGTGCGATCCGGCAGCTATATTGAACAATATGTTGGAATACTAATAATCCCTGATGATGTTCCACTAAGAAGGGTGGTTCAGAAACGCGTAGGATTAACGCGATATAGCAATATTACATAATAAACATTGAGTGAACATTGGTCAGCGATCTTGCAACAGGGTGCTTGCTTCCTAATACTGGAGGTTTTGATCTGAATTACTGACCATTCACTATACTTGGCTCTAAGAGCCGGACGAGCGCGGTGTAGCGCATGGTGTAGCGTGGTACGGCGCTAATACTATTCAATCAGTAGGACTCAGCGAATATATAATAATAGGAGAGACTGGTCTGGGGGTTCAAACTATCTATTGCCTTTTAGGCTATGTCTCTGCTGCTGACCCTATGATTGAGCCTGGTATACTTTGGCTTTAACCCCTTAAGGACGCAGCCTAGTTTGGGCCTTAAGGCTCAGAGCCCATTTTTCAAATCTGACATATTTCACTTTATGTGGTAATAACGTCGGAATGCTTAAACCTATCCAAGCGATTCCGAGATTGTTTTCTCGTGACACTTTGGGCTTCATGTTCGTGGTAAAATTTGGTCGATATATTCAGTCTTTATTTGAGAAAAATTGCAAAATTTAGAGAAAATTTAGAAAAAATAGCATTTTTCAGAATTTAAATGCATCTGCTTGTAAAACAGACGGTTATACCACCCAATATAGTTACTAGCTCACATTTCCCATATGTCTACTTTAGATTGGCATCGTTTTTTGAACATTATTTTATTTTTCTTGGACGTTACAAGGCTTAGAACATAAACAGCAATTTCTCATATTTTTAAGAAAATTTCAAAAGCCTTTTTTTTAAGGTGCCTGTTCAGTTCTGAAGTGGCTTTGAGGGGCCTATGTATTAGAAACCCCCATAAAGCACCCCATTTTAAAAACTAGACCCCTCAAAGTATTCAAAACAGCATTTAGAAAATTTTTTAACCCTTCAGGCATTTCACAGGAATTAAAGCAAAGTGGAGGTGAAATTTGCAAATTTCGTTTTTCTTGCTGAATTTCAATTTTATTCTATTTTTTTTCTGTAACAGAGAAGGTTTTACCAGAGAAACACTACTAAATATGTATTGTCCAGATTCTTCAGTTTTTAGAAATGTCCCACATGTGGCCCTACTGCGCTCGTGGACTAAAACACAACCAGAATCAAAGAAGCACCTAGTGCATTTTGGTGGTGCTTTTTTATTAGCATATATTTTAGGCAGCATGCCAGGTTTGGAGAGGTGTTGAGGTGCCAAAACAGTAGGAATCCCCCAAAACTGACCCCATTTCGGAAACTGCACCCCTCAAGGAATTAATTTATGGTTATTGTTACCATTTTGACCACGTAGTTTTTTCACAGCGCGTATTTGAATTGGGCTGTGAAATTAAAAGAATGACAATTTTTTCAATAAGATGTCATTTTTTATCAGAATTTCTTATTTTCACAGGGAACAAAATGCCCCATTTTGTTGCCCAATTTGTCCTGAGTGCGGCAATACCCCATTTGTGGTGATAAGCTGCCGTTTGGGCCCATGGGAGGCCTCAGAAGGAAAGGAGCGCTATGTGTTCTTTGGAGCCCAGATTTTGCTGGATTGGTTTTCGGGTGCCATGTCGTATTTGCAGAGCCCCAGAGGTATCAAAGCAATGGAAACCCACCAGAAGTCACCCCATTTTTGAAACTACACCCCTCAAAGAATTTATTTATGGGTGTTGTGACCATTTAGACCCCACAGTTTTTTCACAGAATTTATTTGAATTGGGCTGTGAATTAAAAAAATATATATTTTTTCCAATAAGAGGTAGTTTTGGCTCAAAATGTCTTATTTTCACAAGGAATAAAATACCGCATTTTGTTGCCCAATTTGTCCTGAGTGCGGCAATGCCCAATTTGTGGTGATAAACTACTGTTTGGGCCCATGGGAGGGCTCAGAAGGAAAGGACCACCATGTGGCCTACTGGGAATTTTCTGGTGCTAAGTCGTGTGTGCAGAAGCCCCTGAGGTATCAGTACAGTTGAAACCCCCGAGAAGTGACCCCGTTTTAAAAACGACACCCCTTAAGGAATTCATCTAGAGGTGTAGTGAGCATTTTGACCCCACAGGTATTGTGTAAAAGATAATGCGCAGCAGATGGTGCAGAGTGAGATTTGCAATTTTCTATACATATATGCCATGTCAGTGTCCGATATATTGTGCCCAGCATGTGCCACCGGAGACATACACCCCATAAACTGTAATGTGGGCTCTCCCGGGTACGGCAATACCCTACATGTGGCTGTTATTAGCTGCCTGGGCACACGGCAGGGCTCAGAAGGAAAGGACCACCATTTGGCCTACTGGAGCTTTTCTGGTGCTAAGTCTTGTACGCAGAAGCCCCTAAGGTACCAGTACAGTTGAAACCCCCAAGAAGTGACCCTGTTTTAAAATCTACACCCCTTAAGGCATTCATCTAGAGGTGTAGTGAGCATTTTGACCCCACAGGTATTGTGTAAAAGATAATGCGCAGCAGATGGTGCAGAGTGAGACTTGCAATTTCCTATATATATATATGCCATGTCAGTGTCTGATATATTGTGCCCAGCATGTGCCACCGGAGATCTACACCCCATAAACTGTAATGTGGGTTCTCCTGGGTACGGCAATACCCTACATGTGGCTGTTATCAGCTGCCTGGGCACACAGCAGGGCTCAGAAGGGAAAGATGAGGAGGGGTAAGCTGTGCGAAGTGGATCAGAGCGAGTAAAACTGGGGTAAATTAAAAATAAAGGGATGGATGATACATTTTAAAACACTCATACAGAGCTCTGGTTTTTCGGGACACGCGTCACATTGATATATTGTGTCCTTCCTTATCCCCCTCTTATAGCAGACTCTGCACCTCTTTTGACTTTTTCCCTTCTTGCCAGTTTGGGGAACTTCTCCTAAAAAGTGTTGCCCTGGTACGATGCCTGTGGCCCCGCTTCCAGAAGTACTGTAAGGCTTCAGGACTTGATCTGACAAGTCCACCCCTCCCATGTACCTATTGTAGTCCAGGATGCAGTCTAGTTTGGGGGTCCCTGTACTGGTACCTCGTACAGGTACATGGGTACTGGTGTGGCATCTCCCTGGTCTTGTACTTGACACACAATATGTTGCTGCTAGATTGTGCCCTGCTCTCACCCCTTCTGAGTGTTTGCCCAAGCAGAGTCTTAGGGAGGCCTCTCAGGTTTCTTCTAGCAGTGCCGCATGCCGCAGGACTTCTGGAAGTGAGGCAGTTGAAGAGTGGGACGCTGGTATAAATATTATCCAGGTAGAGGTGGTAACCCTGGTCCAGCAGTGGGTGCACCAAATCACACACAATTTTTGTATTAACTCCCAGTAAGGGGGGGGGGCATTCTGGGGGCTGAGTACTGGTGTCCTTCCCTTTATATATCCTAAACCTGTAGGTATACCCTGATGCACTCTCGCACAGCTCATACATCTTCACGCCATACCTTGCCCTCTTACCCGGCAGGTACTCGCGGAATTGAAGCCTCCCTTTCAAATGTACCAGGGATTCATCAAATACACTTCTTGGGGGTGAATGCTGGGAAAACCGGGCACTGAAATGGTCTAATAGGGGTCTCCGTTTATACAAACGGTCAAAACTGGGGTCATCTCGGGGTGGGCACGGCTCATTATGAGTATAATGTAAGAAGCGAAGTATTGCCTCATTTTTATTTTATTTTTTAGTTTCCAGCTCAGTTCTGAAGTTGCTTTGAGGGGCCCATATATTAGACACCCTTATCAAACACCCCATTTCAGAAACTAGACCCCTCAAAGTATTCACAACAGCATTTAAAAAGTTTATTAACCCTTTAGGTGTTTCACAGGAATTTAGAGCAAAGTAGAGGTGACATTTAATTAATGTAATTTAATATATTAGGCACCATGTCCGGTTTGAAGAGGTCTTGTGCTGCTAAAACAGTGGAAACCCCCCAAAAGTGACCCCTTTTTGGAAACTAGAGACCTTGAGGAATCCATTGTAGTTTTCTTGGGGTGCATGCGACTTTTTAATCAGTTTTTATTCTAATTTTAGGTGGCGTGGTGACTAAAAAAACAGCAATTTTACTATTGTTTTTTATTCAATTTTTTTTACAGCGTTCACCGTGCGCTATAAATGACATTCACTTTATTCTGCGGGGCGATACGATTACGGCGATACCAGATGTTTATAGTTTTTTTTATGTCTTATGGCGTTTGCACAATAAAATACGTTTTGTAAAATATAATTTATTTTTGGTGTTACCTTATTCTAAGAGCCATAACTGTTTTATTTTTCCATCAGGAAAGTCGTGCGAGGACTTATTTTTTGCGTAACGAACTGTAGTTTCCATCATCACCATTTTTAGGTACATGCGACTTTTTGATCTCTTTTTATTCCATTTTTTGGGAGGTGAAGTGACCAAACAATTGTGATTGTAGTACGGTTTATTATTATTTTCTCTTACGGCGTTCACCGCGCGGGATAAATAACGACATCATTTTGTAGTTCAGGACGTTACGGACGCGGCGATACCAATTATGTATAGTTTATTTGTTTATTTATATATTTTTATTAATAATAAAGAACTGATAAGGGAAAAAGGGGGACTTTTACTTTTATTACTTTTAAATCTTTTATTTTCTTATTTTTACACAACTTTTTTTTACTTTTTTACACTTTTTTTACTTTGTCCCACTAGGGGACATGAGGGCAGGAGGCTCTGATCGCTATTCTAATACACTGCACTACATATGTAGTGCAGTGTATTAGAGCTGTCAGCAGTTCGCTGACAGCAAGCATAGTGGGTCCTGATTTTGTCGGGACCCACTAGGCTTCCGTCGATGGCGTAGCCAGAGTCCATTGTTAGGATTCTGGTTGCCATAGTAGCCATCACGGCCCGCTATCGTGTAGCAGGCCGGCGATGGCAGCTTACACCCTAAGAAGCCGCGATCGCTATTGAACGCGGCTTCTAAGGGGTTAACCGGCGGGGACCACCGCGATCGGTCCCTGCACACTAAGCTGTGATAGCCTGCTGTCGGAAACAGCAGGTATCACAGCTCAAACACGCGCCGGGATTAAATGGCGCCGTGTTTACTCAGGTCAGTACTATTACTGACCTGAGCGCGAACGATGTACTTAGCGCGACGTAATAGTACTGACCTGAGCGCGAAGGGGTTAAGGGCCCATTTTAAAGATTTATCTAATTAAACTTATTTTAATCGTTCATTTCAGGCAGTAATATTTAAGACTTTTACTTAGATGAATTGTGTGCTACAACATTTACTAAACAATTATAGAGAAACATTTACTAAACAAATATTAGAGATTTTCAGCTGCAATATGTAAATATAAAAATTTTTAGTATATATTTATTTATTTATTTATTTATTTGGAGGCTTTGCTGCAGTGATTGGTATAATGCAGAGCAGGGGACCGTTTATGACATAACGTAAGCATTATGACATCACTGCAGGCGGTGATGTCATCAGAACAATGGAGGGTGTGGCATCTATAGCAGTGACATCACAATGGCGTGAAGTTCTAAGGACCCCAAGCGCGGTCACATCAGTGCCATATCTCGAGTTGATGCTGATGCTGAAACTTCACTTGGTTTTTCAAAGAGCGAATTTGTGCTACAAAGCGACTACTACATCATCTGTTCAGAGCACTTAAACACCAGTGCAACTTCTGAACATCGTGGTAGATTCCCTCTTATTTGAGGAATCCCGTTTTTCCATTGTTCCTGAATTTAAACATCAAGCCGCCTGCTACAAGGAACAATGAGTTACCGAGAACTCTTGCAGCTTGCAATAGACGATAGTTCCCGGATAAATCAAGGTAAGTGTAACTTGTTATATCAGATACCTTTAGGCTAGTTTCACACAAACGTGTCCGTTTTGCGTCCGCAAAAAATGCACAGTTTTTCAGTTGCAAAAAGGGATGATTATTGGCTTTCGGACCAAGGGCGGCGGTATTTCTCAAACAGCGCAGTTTGTGAACTGTTCGCGTGCTGCTGTGGTGACAGTGTATCGTGAGTAGACAAATGGCACCATTGGGAATAACGGACATGGAAACTGCAGAGCACCACGTGCCATGTATTTGAGAGGTGAACGTTGGCTACCAGACGTGTGTCTAATACAACAGTTCAGCGAACCGGACTGTGTATGGGGCTCCGAACCCGACGGATGGTCACTGCTCCTATGTAACAAAGGTGCATCAGAGAAAATGGCTTCAATTTGCACGGCAGTATTGGTCTCAGAGCACCGATGATTGGCAAAGGGTTGTCTTCTCCGATAAATCACGTTTTCTGCTTCATCGAAAGGATGGACTTTACAACCATTGCTGGAAAAAGCTGGCGGCGACGTCAGCGTCTGGGGTATTTTTCCATGGCATTCTCTGGGCCACTCATCCATATGGAAGGCTCTGAACCGATTTAGATATGAATCCATCGTTACAGATCACATCCACCATACATGCTGATTGTCTTCCCTGGAGCAAATGGAATCTTAAAGCAAGACAATGCGACATGTCACACGACTATAAATGCCCGACAGTGGTTGGAAGAGCACGACCAAGACTTCCAAGTACTTCCCTGGCCCCCTATTTCTCCAGACTTGAACCCAATTGAGCATCTGTGGGACCATGTCAATCGTGTTGTTCGCTTTATGGATCCTCCCCCACGCACAATCAAGGAAATTTGGGATGTATGGAGTCAGCGAGGCTCCACATATGAGACCACTGACCAGCACCTTATTGAGTCACTCCCAGCCCGTCTACTGCTGTCCGTGCTGCACACGCCGGTTACTCTGGATATTAGTAGTAGTTATAATAATGTGACTCGACTGTGTATATATTCATAGTATCAAAACGGTTGTCCAAGATTAGAAAAACATGGGAGCTTTCCTCTAGAAAGAAGGCCACGCGAGTCCATAGGAAATGTCTGGTATTGATCTTTTTTCCCATTTTTTCTGTACATAATTAATATATGTTATACACATTGTTTCACATCTAGGCATTGCTGATGGAAGATTAAGATCTGGACATAGAAGGCGTCAGAGTGTGGAGCAGGATGAAGACCATGACAATGTCCCCGACAGGAGACGAAGACGTGGTCAAGTTCCACCGCGCCGTAGGTTGCAGCAAGACGGAGTGGACAGAAGCCGGTCCCCATTACGAACTGAGCCAATAGAACAGTCTGAAACGACAAGTGGCCGTCGTATTAATACTGAGACCGAGCTCAGAATTTCTGGAGAATCCCAGCCTGGGTCTACTCCATCAACTACTCAGGAGAGATACGAAAGGCTGGAGGAACCAACACAAGACCCCAGCACCAGTGAGCCGCTACCAAACCTGCAGCCGTCCAGAGAAGGAAGCAGATCTCCTCAGCAAACATCTAACAGGCTGGTGGAGCCAACACCAAGCACCAGTCAGCTGCTTCCCAACCAACAGTCGACATCAGAGACCACAGACAGCAGACCTGTGCAGAGAAGACAACGTCGGCGAGGCAGGAGAGGCAGGCAGATTGATAGACTCCCATCTCGAACCTTTACTGAAAACGAAGACATCCAGTCCTGCACTATATGCCTAGAGGACTATGAGATTGGAGAGCAAGTCACCGTTCTGCCATGTTCTCACATATTCCATCTGCCTTGTATTGCACATTGGATCCCGACAAATCCACACTGTCCCTTGTGCCGCGTCCATGCCTTTCAAAGAAAGAGGAGGAGATAAGTACCAACAGCTGTGGTACAGAAGAAACACCAGCAGTACAGGTATGATCACTGACATCTATAGTATTTTTGTGAAATCATGGCTGGAGCTTCGGCACCAGTATATTGCTGAGTGATTATCGTCTGGTCTGATTATTTTTTGTTTTGTTTACAGTACCACCTAGTCTTCTTCATCATCTTCACCTTGGACGCCAGAATCTCAATCTGCACAGAGACCTAATAATAAAAGATCCCTGATGCCGTTTCCCAGAATCCATTTATGTGATACTGGAATTTCCCTTCGGGGATTAATAAAGTTATCTTATCTTATTTTATGCCTGGGACTCCCTTCTATCTTGGATATTTCATATTCCATCTCGGTTGGATTGGCGTTTCGACTACTACTACATTTTGGCCTAAGACATACATTACGCCTTAAAACTGGTGAGAATGGTGGCGTTCCCATGTTTACATAGGAGCAATGTAGGCCCCAAGATTACAATATTTAGGGTGATTGATATATATTGTAAAAATAAAAAGCACAGAAAAATTACTCTTTTTTTAGGGTATGTTCACAAAAGAAGTGCAAGTCACTTCTTGGGCCGCTTTTGGAGCCGTTTTTCATAGACAATATTGAAAACAGCTCCAAAAACGGCCGTAAAAAACGCTGAAAACCTTGAAAACAGCTCTGTATTTTCAGATATTTTTGAGTTTGCGTGTGAACATACCCTAATTTCCATCAATGTACAAATGAATAGAAATGAATTACTAACATATACACCATCCAGACATAACATTAAAACCACCTGCCTTGTGTAGTCCTCCTCGTGCTGCCATAATAGCTCTGACTCGTTGGGACATGGATTTCAGAAGATCTTTAAAAGTGTCCTGTGGTATCTGGCACCAAGACGTTAGCAGATCCTTTAACCCCTTCCTGCTCCTTGACGTTCTATTCCATCATGTTATGGCAACAGGAGGCCTAACAATGGCCTCCAGGTTTGTCATCTACGGAAGCCTAGTTTGTCCTGCCTTAGGTTTGCGGTCAGTGAGTAACTGACAGCACTTTTACACTGCACTACGCATGTAGTGCAGTGTATTAGAATAGCGATCAGGGATTCCTGACTTCAAGTCACCTAGTGAGACAAAAAAAAAACCAGTTGTATAAAAAACCTTTTTTCAATATTAAGTCCTTTATTTAAAAAATCAAATTGTTAATTAATAACTATTTTGTGTGGTATAACCATCTGCCTTACACCACATTTTCTGTAATTTTTTCTGCTTTTCACTGAATGTATCAACCAAATTTTACCACTAACATAAAGTTCAATGTGTCACTAGAAAACAGTCTCAGAATCACTTGGATAAATAAAGGCATTCCAAAGTTATTACCACATAAAGTGACACATGTCATAGTTACATAGTTACATAGTTAGTACGGCTGAAAAAAGACACATGTCCATCAAGTTCAACCAAGGGACGGGAAAAGGGAAGGAAAAATTTCTACACATAGGAGCTAATACTTTTTTGTTCTAGGAAATTATCTAACCTTTTTTTAAAGCCATCTACTGTCCCTGCTGTGACGGCTCCTGCGGTAGGCTATTCCAAAGATTCACAGTTCTCACAGTAAAGAAGGCTTGTCGCCTTTGCAGGTTGAACCTTTTTTTCTCCAGACGGAGGGAGTGCCCCCTTGTTTTTTGAGGGGGTTTTACATGGAACAGAATTTCACCATATTTTTTGTATGTGCCATTAATATATTTATATAAATTAATCATGTCCCCCCTTAGTCATCTTTTTTCAAGGCTAAATAGGTTTAATTCTTTTAATCTTTCCTCATAACTTAAATTCTCCATGCCCCTAATTAGCTTCGTTGCTCTTCTTTGTATTTTTTCGAACTCCAGGGCATCCTTTCTATGAACTGGAGCCCAGAACTGAACTGCATATTCTAGATGAGGCCTCACTAATGCTTTGTAAAGTGGTAATATTACATCCCTGTCCCGCGAGTCCATGCCTCTTTTAATACACGACAATATCCTGCTGGCCTTTGAAGCAGCTGATTGACACTGCATGCTGTTATTTAGTTTATGATTTACAAGTACACCCACATCCTTCTCATCAAGTGACTCCCCCAGTGTAGCTCCCCCTAGGACATATGATGCATGCAGGTTGTTCGTACCCAGATGCATAACTTTACATTTATCTACATTAAAAATCATCTGCCAAGTGGACGCCCAAACACTTAGTTTGTTTAAATCCGCTTGCAATTCATGAACATCTTCCATAGACTGAACTATATTACATAGCTTGGTGTCATCTGCAAAAATAGAAATAGTGCTATTAATCCCATCCTCTATATCATTAATAAATAAGTTGAATAATAGTGGTCCCAGCACTGAACCCTGGGGTACACCACTTATAACCGGTGACCATTCAGAGTAGGAATCATTGACCACAACTCTCTGGATACGGTCCTTGAGCCAATTCTCAATCCAATTACAAACTATATTTTCTAAACCTATAGTCCTTAATTTACCCATTAGGCGTCTATGAGGGACAGTGTCAAATGCCTTTGCAAAGTCCAAAAACACTAAATCCACAGCGGCCCCTGTGTCTAGGCTTCAGCTCACCTCTTCATAAAAACAAATTAGGTTAGTTTGACAACTTCTGTCCTTCGTAAAACCGTGCTGGCTGTCACTTATAATACTATTTTTTGTCACATAATTCTGTATATAGTCCCTCAATAGCCCCTCAAACATTTTCCCCACGATGGATGTTAAGCTTACTGGTCTATAATTACCCGGGGAAGACCTAGAGCCCTTTTTGAAAATAGGCACCACATTTGCCCTGCGCCAGTCCCTTGGCACTATTCCAGTCACTAGAGATTCTCTGAATATTATGAAAAGGGGGACAGAAATAACTGAACTAAGCTCTTTAAGAACTCTAGGGTGTAACCCATCTGGTCCCGGGGCCTTGTGCACATTTATTTTATTTAATTTAACTTGGACCATATCTACATTCATCCAATTCAGTATATCAACTGATATATTAACAGCACTGGCACCGGCTACATCAGCTGCTCTTTCTTCAGTTGTATATACAGAGCTAAAGAACCCATTTAGTAACTCTGCCTTCTCTTGATCCCCTGTGACCAACTCCCCATTACCACTATCTAGGGGACCTACATGTTCAGACCTTGGCTTTTTAGCATTTATATACTTGAAGAATTTTTTGGGATTTGTTTTACTATCCTTGGCCACCTGCCTTTCATTTTGTATTTTTGCTGATTTTATTACATTTTTACAGATTTTATTAAGCTCTTTATATTTTACAAAGGCTGCAGATGTACCTTCAGATTTGTATTTTTTAAATGCCCTTTTTTTGTCAAGTATTGCCCCTTTCACGGAAGGTGTAAGCCATGTGGGATTTAATTTTAGTCGTTTATACTTGTTACCTATAGGAATAAATTTTGCACTATAATAACCCAAAGTAGATTTGAAAATCTCCCATTTATCATTTGTCCCATTATTTTACATTAGTTCTTCCCAGTCTATATCCTGAATTGCCGCCCTCATCCTGGGGAAATTGGCTTTCTTAAAATTAAATGTTTTTGCCCTCCCAGCCTGTGTTTGTTTTTTACAGTATAGGTAAAATGTAACTATATTATGATCACTGTTACCGAGGTTTTCACGAACATTGACATTCCCAACAAGATCTGCATTATTAGAAATGACCAGATCCAACAGAGCTTCACCTCTAGTTGGGTCTTCCACAAACTGGCCCATAAAATTTTCCTGCAACAGGTTGAGGAAATGTCTTCCCTTAGATAATGTCAGATTAGACAAATGGGCTCTGAGCCTTAAGGCCCAACCTAGGCTTCGTCATTAAGGGGTTAAGTCCTGTAAGTTGTGAGTAGGAGTCTCCATGGATTGGATTTGTTTTTTCCAGCACATTCCACAGATGATCGATTGAATTAAGAATATGGAGGCCAGGTCAACACCTTGAACTCTTTGTCATGTTCCTCACATCAGTCCTGAACGATTTTTGCAGTGTGGCGGGGGCATTATCCTGCTGTAAGACAGCACTGGCATTAGAGAATACCTTTACCATGAAGAGGTGGATTTGTCTGTAGCAATGTTTAGGTAGGTGGTCTGTGTCAAAAAACAGTATGGGAATATCAAAATAACCACCATAAGTTCCCCATAGAAAATTGTGCCATAATCTGTCAAATTAGATGAAATTCTAGTGTTGGGTCCCAGTGACTCCAACTGAGGGGCTTGCATTTAAAAAAAAAAAAAAATCATTATTAGTTTTTAGCATTGGCTAAAGCAAAGGAGAAACAACAGGAACCTCTCAGAGGAACCTCTCAGAGAGTGGCGCTGTGCTCCGTATACTGCAGGAGCAGTAGTACAGCGAGTACATAGAGTACAGCGGGGCCGATCACATGACGAAGAGTCGTGTCGTCACCAAAGAAGACTGTACAACTAGACTTCCGGTTCCTCATCAGCGCTATAAAAATCTATGAAAATCTCAGAAACAGCACCAAGGGGGACGGGAATGTATATTAGCGAGTTTACTCACATGTAGCATCTATGGCCGCGGGCCGTCGGTTCCACTCACCTCCTGATGCCCACAGCCATGGATCTGTGAGCGCTGGTCCCCATCTCACTTCCGCTCCGGTCCGCCAGGGTGACGAATGGAAGACGGCATTTAACACCCGTGACGGGCACTACGAATACGTAGTGATGCCCTTCGGACTGTGTAACGCTCCTGCAGTGTTTCAGGAACTCGTTAATGATATCTTCCGAGATCTCCTCTATATCTGTGTTGTTGTTTATCTCGATGATATTTTGATTTTTTCCCCAGATCCGACGACTCATCGGAGGCATGTCCGTCAAGTTCTACTACGATTAAGGGAGAATCATTTATACGCCAAGCTGGAGAAGTGCGTCTTTGAGAGGAGTTCTCTGCACTTCCTGGGCTACATCATATCGGATCAAGGTCTCAAGATGGATCCTGAGAAAGTGAGAGCTGTCCTGGAGTAGCCACGTCCTCAAGGTCTGAGGTCCATACAGCGTTTCCTGGGATTTGCCAATTTCTACCGGCAGTTTATCCCAAACGTCTCATCACTGACATCTCCTATTTCCACCCTTACCAAGAACGGTGTGAACGCCAAGGTGTGGACCCCAGAGGCAGGGTCCACATTTTTTAGTCTCAAAAAAACCTTTACTTCTGCCTCGATCCTCTATCATCCTGACGTATATATACAGTTTTCTTTGGAGGTGGACGCCTCTTATGTTGGTGCAGGCGCACTTCTGTTCCAGAGGAGCCCCAAAGGAAAGGCAGTAGTATGTGGCTACTACTCGAGACTTTTTTCTTCTGCAGAGCGCATTTACTCTGTTGGGGATCAGGAGCTACTGGCCATCAAATTGGCTCTGGAGAAGTGGAGACATCTGCTGGAGGGTGCAGCTCACCCCATCCTAATCTGCACCGACCACATAAACCTCACCTACCTTCAGTCCGCTCAACAACTAAATCCCTGTCAAGCCAGGTGGCCGCTGTTCTTCACCCGTTTACAATTTATGCTCCACTACGTCCCGCTGACAAGAATGTGAGGGCCGATGCCCTGTCCAGGTCATTTGAAACGGATGACACGGTGGAGTCTCTTCAAACTATCATAGACCCGTCCTGCATTATTACTGCCAATCCTTTGCAGGTTAGAGACATCCCTCCAGGGAGGACTTTTGTTCGATTAGCAGGCAGGAGAAGAATTCTCAGATGGGGACACAGTTCTAAACTGGCTGGGCACCCTGGTGTTCGTAAAACCCGAGACCCGATTGCTAGTCACTTTTGGTGGCCCACGCTGCCCAAGGATGTTGTGGACTTTGTCTCTTCTTGCATGGTGTGTGCTTCTAACAAGGTTACTAACTCCAAGCCTGCCGGCCTCCATCAACCTGTGCCTATACCCAATGCCACCTTGCAGCACATTGTGATGGACTTTGTCACTGACCTTCCTCCCTCAGCAGGATGCAACACTGTCTGGGTGGTAGTGGACCGGTTCTCGAAGATGGCACAATTTATCCCGCTGACCGGCCTACCTTCTGTTCCCCGAATGGCAAATCTCTTCATCCAGCTCATCTACCGCTTGCATGGCTTGCCCTTCACATTGTGTCCGATCGGGGGTTTCAGTTTACCTCGAGGTTCTGGAGGGCTCTCTGTAAACTCTTGGATGTGATATTGGACTTTTCCACAGCCTATCACCCCCAGTCCAATGGGCAAGTCGAGAGGATCAACCAGATCATGGAGAATTATCTCCGTCACTTCATTTCCTTACAGCATGATAACTGGGTACAGCTTCTTCCATGGGCCGAGTTCTCGTACAACAACCACACAAGCGAGTCCACCACTTCCACTCCGTTTTACATTGTATACGGTCAACATCCTAGAGTCCCTCTTCCAGTGTCTACTACTTCTCAGGTACCCGCTGCTGACTCTGCATTTGGGGACTTCCTGTAAATCTGGCAACAGACCCGGGCATGAAGCGAAAAGCGGATACAAGAAGAGAGCCGCCGCAGTATCTTCCAGGTACCAAAGTCTGGCTGTCCTCATGGAACATTCGTTTGAGGGTGCCTTCATACAAGTTTGCTCCCAGGTTTCTCTGTCCTTTTGAGATTCGGCAACAGATTAACCCTGTCTCCTATAAACTGCGGCTGCCTCCTACCCTCAGAATCCCCAACTCCTTTCATGTGTCCCTCCTGAAACCAGTGGTCCTGAACTGCTACAGCAAGACTTCCTGTTCCACAACTGCTCCCAGCAGTTCTTATGTGTTCGAGGTGAGGGAGATCCTGGACTGCAAGAGGGTAGGAGGAAGGACTTTCTATTTGGTGGACTGAAGAGGGTTTGGTCCTGAGGAGAGGTCCTGGGAGCCGTAGGAGAACCTTGATGCCTCTGCTCTTGTTAAGAAGTTCCTCTCTCGCTCTAGTCCCAAGAAGAGGGGGCGTAAGAGGGGGGATACTGTAGCTTCCAGGGCCATCGGGTCCACTCACCTGACGCCCGCAGCCATGGATCTGTGAGCGCTGGTTCCCATCTCCTTCCCAGGAGACGCCAGCGCTCACTTCTGCTACGATCTGCTCTGTCCCGTAGGGTGCGCGCGCACGCTCGTGCCCTCTCTTAAAAGGCCAGCGCACGCACATGTAGGAAATCACCATCATCAACACACATGATTTCCTGGACTATAAGAAGGGCCCAACCCATCTGATCCTTGCCTGAGCATTGTTAGTATACCCCAAGTCTGTCTTTCAAATGGTCCCTTACTGTTTCCCGTTCCAGTTGTTACCCGTGCCCTGTTACCCGTTCCTGTATCCCGTACTGTGTTCTTGTTCCTGTGCCTACTAGTTGGAGTCGTGTCTACTGCACCTGTGTCATCCGCCACGTCCTGTCTTACCTACCTCCATCCGTGCCAGAGCTGCGGCCACTGTCTAGACTATCCTGGTACCCTTGTGCGGGACTTTGTATTTCAGGGGTTCCCTGATATTTGGCCAGCTGCCTCGCTGCTATGGCGGTGCGACCTGGTGGGTCCACATACCCACAAACCGTGACATCACATAATGCAGTGAGAACACTGCTAATAATTTTTAGTCCCCGCATAACCCCTTTAAGATGCATTGTGTACAAGCAGTGAATACACCCCACCTGGCCACGTTTTAACCTCCTTATTCTCTCTCCTCCTCTTCTAGGTGTTGGTCCTGAGCCTGGTACTTGGAACCACCATGATTTGCTTAGTGACCCGTATCTACTAATGTCTGGGGACTGGTACGTCATTCTATTTTATCCTAATACTAGATGTATACTGTGATAATACATCACCTGTAGTGTTACTGTCAAATCTTCCCCCTGTACATGGACATAACTATAGCCCTAGTAGCCATAGAAGCTGCTATGGGGCTTTGATGCTGAGGGGGGCACCTTTGGTTACACAAAACGTCATTAGTTTTTGTAAGGGAAGATCTGCTTTATAGCAGCATAACCCTTCAATGCTGCCTAGCCCCTTCCACGACAACAAACGTGTATATATACGGTGTAGGCCAGGAGGGAAGTATGGAGTGGGGTCACGGACTGAGCTCACTCCATAATTTGCTGGTGTTGGTTGTATGTTACAACTGACAGTTCACTGCGACGAGCGAAATCGTAGATTACTACGATCCCACTCGTTTAACCCCTTAGATGCTGAGGTCAATAGTAACTGCGGTAACTAAGCCATTAGAAAGATGGGGGTGGCCATCTCTGACGGCCCATTGCCCCCCTGCGATTGCGGGGTGCCGATGGTTGTCATTGCAGCTTGGAGGACTAATGTAGGCCCTCAGGTCTGCCATCTTAGCACCCCTGGCAAGGCTTAATAAGAGCAGGTAAAGAACACGATATACTGCAATAAATTAGTATTGCAGTATATCCTGCAAGCGATCCAATGATTGCTGGTTTAAGTCCCCTAGAGGGCAAGTAAAGAAAGTAAAATACAGTTAAATTAACCCCTTAAGGACGCAGCCTAGTTTTGGCCTTAAGGCTCAGAGCCCATTTTTCAAATCTGACATATTTCACTTTATGTGGTAATAACGTCGGAATGCTTAAACCTACCCAAGCGATTCTGAGATTGTTTTCTCGTGACACATTGGGCTTCATGTTCGTGGTAAAATTTGATCGATATATTCAGTGTTTATTGGTGAAAAATTGCAAAATGTAGAGAAAATCTTGAAAAAATTGCATTTTTCAGAATTTAAATGCATCTGCTTGTAAAACAGACGGTTATACCACCCAAAATAGTTACTAGTTCACATTACCCATATGTCTACTTTAGATTGGCATCGTTTTTTGAACATTCTTTTATTTTTCTTGGACGTTACAAGGCTTAGAACATAAACAGCAATTTCTCATATTTTTAAGAAAATTTCAAAAGCCTTTTTTTTAAGGTACCTCTTGAGTTCTGAAGTGGCTTTGTGGGGCCTATATATTAGAAACCCTGATAAAACACCCCATTTTAAAAACTAGACCCCTCAAAGTATTCAAAACAGCAGTTAGAAAGTTTTTTAACCCTTCAGGCATTTCACAGGAATTAAAGCAAAGTGGAGGTGAAATTTGCAAATTTCATTTTACTTGCTGAATTTCAATTTTATTCATTTTTTTTTCTGTAACACAGAAGGTTTTACCAGAGAAATACTACTAAATATGTATTTTCCAGATTCTGCAGTTTTTAGAAATGTCCCACATGTGGCCCTACTGCGCTCGTGGACTAAAAGACAAGCCCTAGAAGCAAAGAAGCACCTAGTGCATTTTGAGTCCTCTTTTTTATTAGAATATATTTTAGGCAGCATGCCAGGTTTGAAGAGGTGTTGAGGTGTCAAAACAGTAGGAATCCCCCAATAGTGACCCCATTTTGGAAACTACACCCCTCAAGGAATTCATTTATGGTTGTTGTTAGCATTTTGACCACACAGTTTTTTCACAGCACCTATTTCAATTGGGCTGTGACATTAAAAAAATTACATTTTTTCCAATAAGATGTAATTTTTTACCAAAATTTCTTATTTTCACAGGGAACAAAATACTCAATTTTGTTGCCCTATTTCTCCTGAGTGCAGCAATACCCCGTTTGTGGCAATAAACTGCCGTTTGGGCCCATGGGAGGCCTCAGAAGGGAAGGAGCGCTGTGTGTTCTTTGGAGTCCAGATTTTGCTGGATTGGTTTTCGGGTGCCATGTCGCATTTGCAGAGCCCCAGAGGTATCAAAGCAATGGAAACCCACCAGAAGTGACCCCATTTTGGAAACTACACCCCTCAAGGAATTCATTTATGGGTAATGTGACCATTTAGACTCCATAGTTTCTTCACAGAACTTATTTGAATTGGGCTGGGAATTAAAAAAATATATATTTTTTTCCAATAATATGTCATTTTAGCTCAAAAGTTCTTATTTTCACAAGAAATAAAATACTCCATTTTGTTGCCCAATTTGTCCTGAGTGCGGCAATACCCCATTTGTGGTGATAAACTGCCGTTTGTGCCCATGGGAGGGCTCAGAAGGAAAGGAGCACTGTGTGTTCTTTGGAGTACAGATTTTACTGGATTGGTTTTCGGGTGCCATGTCGCATTTGCAGAGCCCCAGAGGTATCAAAGCAATAGAAACCCACCACAAATGACCCCATTTTGGAAACTACACCCCTCAAGGAATTCATTTATGGGTGTTGTGACCATTTTGACACCATAGTTTTTTCACAGAACTTATTTGAATTGGGCTGGGAATGAAAACAAAATTATTTTTTTAAAATAATATGTAGTTTTGGCTGAAAATTTCTTATTTTCACAAGAAACAAAATACCCCATTCTGTTGCGCAATTTGTTCTGAGTGCCGCAATACCCCATTTGTTGTGATAAACTGCCATTTGGGCCCATGGGAGGGCTCAGAAGGAAAGGACCACCATTTGGCCTACTGGGGATTTTCTAGTGCGAAGTCATGTATGCAGAAGCCCCTGAGGTACCAGTACAGTTGAAACCCGCAAGAAGTGACCCCGTTTTAAAAACTACACCCTTAAGGCATTCATCTAGAGGTGTAGTGAGCATTTTGACCGGAGACCTACACCCCATAAACTGTAATGTGGGTTCTCCCGGGTATGGCAATACCCTACATGTGGCTGTTATCAGCTGCCTGGGCACACAGCAGGGCTCAGAGGGGAAAGACGAGGGGGGATAAGCTGTGCGGAGTGCATCAGGGTAAGTAAAATTGGGGTCAATTATAAACCAAGGGATGTATGATAAATTTTAAAACACTTTCATACAGAGCTCTGGTTATTCGGGACACGTGTCACATTGATATATTGTGTCATCCCTTATCGCCCTCTTATAGCAGACTTTGCACCTCTTTTGACTTTTTCCCTTCTTGCTAGTTTGGGGAACTTCTCCTGGAAAGTGTTGCCCTGGTACGATGCGTGTGGGCTCGCTTCCAGAAGTACTGGGTGCCCCCCCTTCTTGGTCCCTAAAGATTAGGTTCTTGATAATCACCTCTTGAAATTCCAGGAAAGTTCCCGTCTGGCCTGCACATCGACGTATCACGTACGCATTGTACAATGCCATCTGTATGATGTGCCCGGCCAGCTTCTTATACCACACTGCATGGCGCTGTAGGGCTTCAGGGCTTGATCTTACAAGTCCACACCTCCCATGTACCTATTGTAGTCCAGGATGCAGTCTGGTTTGGGGGTGGCCTTTCCTTCATATATCCTAAACCTGTAGGTATACCCTGATGCACTCTCGCACAGCTTATACATCTTCACGCCATACCTTGCCCTCTTACCCGGCAGGTACTCGCGGAATTGAACCCTCCCTTTAAAATGTACCAGGGACTCATCAATATAAATACACTTCTCGGGGGTGAATGCTGGGAAAACCGGGCACTGGAACGGTCTAATAGAGGTCTCCGTTTATACAAACGGTCAAAACTGGGGTCATCTCGGGGTGGGCACGGCTTATTATCAGTATAATGTAAGAAGCGAAGTATTGCCTCATTTATTTATTTTTTTAGGTTCCAGTTCAGTTCTGAAGTTGCTTTGAGGGGCCCATATATTAGAAACCCCTATCAAATACCCCATTTTAGAAACTAAACCCCTCAAAGTATTCACAACAGCATTTAGAAAGTTTATGAACCCTTTAGGTGTTTCACAAAAATTTAGAGCAAAGTAGAGGTGAAATTTACATTTTTTTTTTGTCAGAAAATCCTCTTTATACCATTTTTTTTATAACACAAAAGGATTTATCAGAGAAACGCAACTTAATACTTATTGCCCAGATTCTGCAGTTTTGAGAAATATCCCACATGTGGCCCTAGTGCGGTAATGGACTGAAGCGCCGGCCTCCGAAGCAAAGGAGCACCTAGTGGATTTTGAGCCCTCCTTTTTATTAGGCACCATGTCCGGTTTGAAGAGGTCTTGTGGTGCCAAAACATTGGGAACCCCCCCAAAAGTGACCCCAATTTGGAAACTAGACCCCTTGAGGAATCCTTTGTAGTTTTCTTGGGGTGCATGCGGCTTTTTGATCAGTTTTTATTCTATTTTTAGGTGGCGTGGTGACTAAAAAACAGCAATTCTACTATTGTTTTTTTTTTTGTTTTTTTTTACAGCGTTCACCGTGCGCTATAAATTACATATTCACTTTATTCTGCGGGGCGATACGATTACGGCGATACCAGATGTTTATAGTTTTTTTTAATGTCTTATGGCGTTTGCACAATAAAATACGTTTTGTAAACAATCATTCACTTTTTGTGTTACCTTATTCTAAGAGCCAGAACGTTTTTATTTTTCAATCAATAAAGCCGTGCGAGGACTTATTTTTTGCGTAACGAACTGTAGTTTCGATCAGTACCATTTTTAGGTACATGCGACTTTTTGATCTCTTTTTATTCCATTTTTTGGGAGGTGAAGTGACCAAAGAATTGTGATTGTGGTTCGGTTTATTATTATTTTATTTTACGGCGTTCACCGTGCAGGATAAATAATGAAATAATTTTGTAGTTCAGGCCGTTACGGACGCGGCGATACCAATTATGTATAGTTTATTTGTATGTTTATATATTTTTATTAATAATAAAAGGACTGATAAGGGAAAAAGGGGGATTTTTACTTTTATTACTTTTAAATCTTTTATTTTCTTATTTTTACACATCTTTTTTTTACTTTTTTTTTACTTTATTACTTTGTCCCACTAGGGGACATGAGGGCAGGATGCTCTGATCGCTATTCTAATACACTGCACTACATGCGTAGTGCAGTGTATTAGAACTGTCAGCTACTCACTGACAGCAAGCATAGTGGGTCCTGACGTTGTCAGGACCCACTAGGCTTCCGTCTATGGCATAGCCGGACGCCATTGTTTGGTGTCCAGTTGCCATAGTCACCATCGCCGGCCGCTATCGCGTAGCAGGCCGGCGATGGCAGCTTAACCCCTAAAAAGCCGCGATCTCTATAGAACGCAGCTTTTAAGGGGTTAATCAGCGGGGACACAGCGATCGGTCCCCGCTGTAGGAGCTGTGACAGCTGCTGAACAAGACAGCAGCTGTCACAGCTCCTGTATGTGTCGGGAGGACGGCCGAAACGGCCGTTACTCCCGAGACGTACTATTACGGCATGGAGCGCGAACGATACAGCTGCCATGACGTAATAGTACGTCAAGGAGCGGGAAGGGGTTAAGTTTATATATATACATATATATATATATATTTATATATATATTTATATATAAAGTTAAAATATTAAAAGTTTAAAAAAAAGCAATGAAAAAAAGTAAATTAACATAACTTGTATTGCCACGTCCGTAAAAGTCAGAGATATAACAATATAACATTATTTAACCCACATGGTGAATGCATTAAAACAAACAAAAAATGTCAAGGGCAGAATCACTGTTTTTTGGTCATCTCATCTCCCACAAATAATGGAATAAAAGATGATCAAAAAGTCTCATGAACCAATAAAAATGACAGCTCGTGCCACAAAAAAACAAGCCCTCACACTGCTGCAGCGATGGAAAGAAAACAAAACGTATGGCTCTCAGATAATGGCGAAACAAAACCGCGCGGTGATCTCCATAAAAACTAAACCCAAAAAACAATGGAGAAATCTGTTTTTTTCCTATTTCACCCCACAAAGAAAGTTCTTTCAGTTTCCCATTTCATTAGTACAATAAATGGTGCCATGAAAAACTACAACTCGTCCTGCAAAAATCAAGCCCTCATATGGATATATCAACAGAAAAATAAAAAAGTTGTGGCTTTTGGAAGGTGAGGAGGAAAGAACAAAAATAAAAAAATTCAAAATGGCTGCGGCAGGAAGTGGTTAACGTCTGATCCCCACAATTGTATTATGGCTCATTGCAGGAGGTGTATATTTAGGGATTACTAACGGGATTCTATCTTGGCATTTGAGATCAGAAAAATAAAGTAATGGGGGTGTAATGATGGGGGTAGGGAAACGGACAAGTGAGCCCTAATCTACCCGCCACTCTATCCCTGCCTACTTGCAACAACCCGCCCTAGGCGACGGGGTACAACTGGGCGACAGTCCCTACGCTCAGTAAGTGCACGAGACAAACAGACAAGGGTACACAAAGCTAAGGGAAATGGGGCAGTTGCCCACAGCAACACCGTGAGCAACAAGAGTGGTGTACGAGCCGAGTCAAACCAGGAGTGTACGAGGTACAAAACGCAGAGCAGGAGAGTAGTCAGTAAGCCATGGTCAGTATGGAGCAGGATCAAATAGATAGGAGCTGTAGCAAGGCCAGGAAACCACACGAGAAGAATCACAAGCAAAGGAGGAACAGGAAAGGCAGGATATAAATAGACAGAGGGCGGGAGCTAGCTCCGTCTTGCCAGGCTGCGATAGGCTCTCCCACTCCTAAGCCTGCCATCCTGAGTGGTGGAAGATGGAGTCAGTCTCAGAGACATAGACTCAGGTGCAGACAGATTACCTATGGGCGTATCCACCGAAGTTGTGCCTGGCAGATCCTTTACAGTACCCCCCCTTTTATGAGAGGCCACCGGACCCTTTCTAAGTGGACCTGGTTTATTGGGGAAACGAAGGTGGAACTTCCTGACCAATACCCCAGCGTGAACATCCCGGGCAGGTACCCAAGTCCTCTCCTCAGGCCCGTATCCTCTCCAATGGACCAGGTACTGGAGGGAGCCTTGGACCATCTTGCTGTCCACAATCTTGGCCACCTCGAATTCCACCCCCTCAGGGGTGAGAACGGGAACAGGAGGTTTCCTCGAGGGAGCCAAGGACGGGGAGCAGCGTTTAAGGAGGGAGGCATGAAACACGACGTGTATTCGAAAAGATGGGGGCAACTCCAGTCGGAAGGAGACAGGATTGAGGACTTCAATTACCTTATACGGCCCTATAAACCGGGGAGAAAACTTCTTGGACGGGACCTTAAGGCGCAAGTTCCTAGACGATAACCACACCAGATCCTTGACCATAAACAAGGGATTAGCAGAACGTCTTCTATCAGCCTGAGTTTTTTGTACGCTCTGGGACGCCTCTAGGTTCTTCTGAACCTGGGCCCAGACTGTGCACAGTTCCCGATGAACGACCTCTACCTCGGGATTGTTGGAACTACCAGGTGAAACGGAGAACCGTGGATTAAACCCAAAATTACAGAAAAAGGGGGAGACCCCTGACGAGTTACTAACCCGGTTATTAAGGGAAAATTTGGCGATGGGAATGAATGAGACCCAATCATATTGACAGTCAGAGATAAAACACCTTAAATATTGTTCTAGAGATTGATTAGTCCTCTCGGTTTCGCCATTAGTTTCAGGATGGAAGGCAGAGGAGAAGGACAGATCAATCTCCAACTTTTTACAGAAGGCTCTCCAAAACAATGAAACAAATTGTACCCCTCTGTCCGAAACAATATTGACAGGGACACCATGGAGACGCAGGATGTGTTTGACAAACAAGGTAGCTAACATCTTGGCATTGGGTAGTTTCTTGAGGGGCACAAAGTGGCGCATCTTACTGAAGCGGTCTACTACAACCCACACCACCGACTTGCCTTGAGACGGAGGTAAATCGGTGATAAAATCCATGGAGATATGGGTCCAAGGTCTCTGGGGAATGGGCAAAGAACGTAGTAAACCCACTGGTCGGGACCTGGGAGCCTTGGACCTAGCACAAACCTCCCAAGCGGTGACGTAGGCCTTAACGTCTTTAGGTAACCCAGGCCACCAATAGTTTCTGGCAATGAGGTGTTTGGTACCCAGGACGCCTGGATGACCAGAGAGTGCGGAGTCATGATTTTCCCTAAGTACCCTTAGCCGGAATTGCAGGGGAACAAACAGCTTGTCCTCAGGAAGGTTCCCGGGAGCTGAACCTTGATCAGCCGCAATTTCAGAGACTAAATCAGAATCAATAGAAGAAATGATTATACCAGGAGGTAAAATACAAGCAGGATCTTCCTCCGAAGGAGGGCTGGCCATGAAGCTACGCGACAGTGCATCGGCCTTAATATTTTTAGACCCAGCCCTATAGGTAACCAAAAAGTTGAATCTGGTAAAAACTAGCGCCCATCGAGCTTGTCTCGGGTTTAGCCTCCAGGCAGATTCTAGGAAAACCAGATTCTTGTGGTCGGTAAGGACCGTTACCTGGTGCCTAGCCCCCTCCAGGAAGTGGCGCCACTCTTCAAATGCCCATTTAATGGCTAAGAGTTTGCGGTTGCCAATGTCATACTCTCAGTGGGCGAAAACTTCCTGGAGAAGTAGGCACAAGGACGGAGATGGGTGAGGGACCTGGTACCCTGGGACAAGACAGCCCCCACTCCCACCTCGGATGCGTCAACCTCCACGATAAATGGCTCCATTTGGTTGGGCTGAACCAGCACCGGGGCCGAGATAAAGCACTTCGTAAGGACCTCAAAAGCCTGGACAGCCTCAGGAGGCCAGTGGAGGAGATCAGCACCTTTGCGAGTGAGGTCCGTAAGAGCTTAGCGATGACCGAGAAGTTAGCAATAAATCTCCTGTAATAATTAGCGAACCCCAAGAAACACTGTAACGCCTTCAGGGAGGCAGGCTGAACCCATTCCGCCACAGCCTGGACCTTGGCGGGGGTCCATGCGGAATTCATGAGGATTGAGGATTTGACCCAAAAATGGTATCTCCTGTACCCCAAACACACATTTTTCGGTTTTCGCAAACAGTTTGTTTTCCCGAAGGACATGGAGCAACTTCCTGACATGCTCAATGTGGGAGGACAAGTCCTTGGAAAACACCAGTATGTCATCAAGGTACACTACAAGAAATACCCCCAGGTAATCTCTTAAAATCTCATTTATGAAATACTGGAAGACCGCGGGAGCATTACACAACCCAAAGGGCATGACGAGGTATTCGAAATTACCTTCGGGCGTGTTGAACACAGTCTTCCACTCATCCCCCTCATTGATGCGGATAAGGTTATACGCCCCCCGTAGATCAAACTTAGAGAACCATTGGGCCCCCTGGACCTGATTAAAGAGATCAGGAATCAAAGGAAGGGGATACTGGTTCCTTACAGTGACCTTATTGAAGTTACGGTAGTCAATGCATGGCCTAAGACCACCATCCTTCTTCCCTACGAAGAAGCCAGCACCTACCGGAAAAGTAGAGGGGCGAATGTAACCCTTGGCCAGGCATTCCTGGATATACTCTCTCATGGCTTCACGTTCGAGACAAGAAAGATTAAATATCCTACCCTTAGGGAGCTTAGCTCCTGGTACAAACTCGATAGCGCAATCGTATTCTCTATGAGTAGGTAACACTTCGGAGGACTCCTTAGAGAAAACATCAGCGAAGTCCTGAACAAACTCAGGTAGCGTGTTCACCTCCTTAGGGGGAGAAATAGAATTAACAGAAAAACATGACGTCAAGCATTCATTACCCCATTTGGTAAGATCCCCAGTATTCCAGTCAAACATGGGATTATGAAACTGCAACCAGGGAAGGCCTAAAACCAAATCGGACGATAATCCCTGCATCAACAGTACAGAGCATTGCTCCAAATGCATGGAGCCAACAAGGAGTTCAAAAACAGGGGTATGCTGTGTAAAATAACCATTAGCAAGAGGAGTGGAGTCGATACCCACTACCGGGACAGGTTTAGGCAAATCAATAAAAGGCATAGCTATAGACATAGCAAATTCCACAGACATGATATTAGCAGAAGACCCTGAATCCACGAAGGCACTGCCGGTAGCAGACCTACCACCAAAAGAGACCTGAAAGGGAAGCAAGATCTTATTACGTTTCATATTTATGGGAAATACCTGTGCGCCCAAGTGACATCCCCGATGATCACTTAGGCGCGGAAGTCTTTCCGGCTGCTTATTCTTACGCCTAGGACAGGTGTTCACTTGATGCTTGTCATCCCCACAATAGAAGCAGAGACCATTCTTCCTGCGGAACTCTCTACGTTGTCGGGGGGACACGGAGGCCCCGAGTTGCATAGGTACCTCCGAGTCTTCCGTGGAAGAGCGAAGCAACGGGACCTCGGGAGGCATCATGGGGGAGTCAGAGGGGAAAACACAAAAACGTTCAAGTTGTCGTTCCCTGAGACGTCGGTCAAGTCGTACCGCTAAAGCCATAACCTGGTCTAGGGAGTCAGAAGAGGGATAGCTAACTAGCAGGTCTTTCAGGGCGTTCGACAGACCCAACCTAAACTGGCACCTTAAGGCAGGGTCATTCCACCGAGAAGCTACGCACCACTTCCTAAAGTCAGCACAATACTCCTCAACAGGTCTCTTACCCTGAAGTAAGGTCACCAGCTGACTCTCGGCAAAGGCAGTCCTGTCAGTCTCGTCATAAATGAGTCCGAGAGCAGAAAAGAAACGATCAACGGAGGAAAGTTCAGGGGCGTCAGGAGACAAGGAGAAGGCCCACTCTTGGGGCCTTTCCTAGAGCCGGGACATAATTATACCCACCCGCTGGCTCTCAGAAACTGAGGAGTGAGGCTTTAAGCGAAAGTAGAGCCTACAACTCACCCGAAAGGAGAGAAAAGTCCTCCGGTCCCCTGAGAACCGGTCAGGCAACTTGAGGTGGGGTTCAAGAGGTGAGGTGAGGGGCACTACCATAATAGCGTCAGGCTGGTTGACCCTCTGAGCCAGGGCCTGGACCTGTAGGGAGAGACCCTGCATTTGCTGAGCCAGGGTCTCAAGGGGGTCCATAGTAGTATCAGGGACCAGGGTAGACTAGGTATATGGGCTTGTGATTAAGTAATGATGGGGGTAGGGAAACGGACAAGTGAGCCCTAATCTACCCGCCACTCTGTCCCTGCCTACTTGCAACGACCCGCCCTAGGCGACGGGGTACAACTGGGCAACAGTCCCTACGCTCAGTAAGTGCACGAGACAAACAGACAAGGGTACACAAAGCTAAGGGAAATGGGGCAGTTGCCCACGGCAACACCGTGAGCAACAAGAGTGGTGAACGAGCCGAGTCAAACCAGGAGTGTACGAGGTACAAAACGCAGAGCAGGAGAGTAGTCAGTAAGCCAGGGTCAGTATGGAGCAGGATCAAATAGATAGGAGCTGTAGCAAGGCCAGGAAACCACATGAGAAGAATCACAAGCAAAGGAGGAACAGGAAAGGCAGAATATAAATAGACAGAGGGCGGGAGCTAGCTCCGTCTGGCCAGGCTGCGATAGGCTCTCCCACTCCTAAGCCTGCCATCCTGAGTGGTGGAAATCAATAAGAGACTTGTCCTTTCTTAACTTAGAATTCCCCAATAGGGTATTTACAATGGGTTTCTTATACCAGACAACCTCTTTAGGTTATAAAGGATTCTTATTTACTCCAGAACCATCTAGTTTTAGAAAAATAAAGTTACATTTCCACCTCTCCATTGTGGTAATCTGTTACTAAGACTTTTACTTAGATGAATTGTGTGCTACAACATTTACTAAACAATTATAGAGAAACATTTACTAAAAAAATATTAGAGATTTTCAGCTGCAATATGTAAATTTAAAAATTTTTAATATATATTTATTTATTTATTTGGAGGCTTTGCTGCAGTGATTGGTATAATGCAGAGCAGGGGACCGTTTATGACATACCGTAAGCATTATGACATCACTGCAGGCAGTGATGTCATCAGAACAATGGAGGGTGTGGCATCTATAGCAGTGACATCACAATGGCGTGAAGTTCTAAGGACCCCAAGCGCGGTCACATCAGTGCCATATCTCGAGTTGATGCTGATGCTGAAACTTCACTTGGTTTTTCAAAGAGCGAATTTGTGCTACAAAGCGACTACTACATCATCTGTTCAGAGCACTTAAACACCAATGCAACTTCTGAACATCGTGGTAGATTCCCTTTTATTTGAGGAATCCCGTTTTTCCATTGTTCCTGAATTTAAACATCAAGCCGCCTGCTACAAGGAACAATGAGTTACCGAGAACTCTTGCAGCTTGCAATAGACGAAAGTTCCCGGATAAATCAAGGTAAGTGGAACTTGTTATATCAGATACATTTAGGCTAGTTTCACACAAACGTGTCCGTTTTGCGTCCGCAAAAAATGACCCGTTTTTCAGTTGCAAAAAGGGATGATTATTGGCTTTCGGACCAAGGGCGGCGGTATTTCTCAAACAGCGCAGTTTGTGAACTGTTCGCGTGCTGCTGTGGTGACAGTGTATCGTGAGTGGATAAATGGCACCATTGGGAATAACGGACATGGAAACTGCAGAGCACCACGTGCCATGTATTTGAGAGGTGAACGTTGGCTACCAGACGTGTGTCTAATACAACAGTTCAGCGAACCCGACTGCGTATGGGGCTCCGAACACGACGGATGGTCACTGCTCCTATGTAACAAAGGTGCATCAGAGAAAATGGCTTCAATTTGCACGGCAGTATTGGTCTCAGAGCACCGATGATTGGCAAAGGGTTGTCTTCTCCGATAAATCACGTTTTCTGCTTCATTGAAAGGATGGACTTTACAACCATTGCTGGAAAAAGCTGGCGGCGACGTCAGCGTCTGGGGTATTTTTCCATGGCATTCTCTGGGCCACTCATCCATATGGAAGGCTCTGAACCGATTTAGATATGAATCCATCGTTACAGATCACATCCACCATACATGCTGATTGTCTTCCCTGGAGCAAATGGAATCTTAAAGCAAGACAATGCGACATGTCACACGACTATAAATGCCCGACAGTGGTTGGAAGAGCACGACCAAGACTTCCAAGTACTTCCCTGGCCCCCTATTTCTCCAGACTTGAAGCCAATTGAGCATCTGTGGGACCATGTCAATCGTGTTGTTCGCTTTATGGATCCTCCCCCACGCACAATCAAGGAAATTTGGGATGTATGGAGTCAGCGAGGCTCCACATATGAGACCACTGACCAGCACCTTATTGAGTCACTCCCAGCCCGTCTACTGCTGTCCGTGCTGCACACGCCGGTTACTCTGGATATTAGTAGTAGTTATAATAATGCGACTCGACTGTGTATATATTCATAGTATCAAAACGGTTGTCCAAGATTAGAAAAGCATGGGAGCTTTCCTCTAGAAAGAAGGCCACGCGAGTCCATAGGAAATGTCTGGTATTGATCTTTTTTCCCATTTTTTCTGTACATAATTAATATATGTTATACACATTGTTTCACATCTAGGCATTGCTGATGGAAGATTAAGATCTGGACATAGAAGGCGTCAGAGTGTGGAACAGGATGAAGACCATGACAATGTCCCCGACAGGAGACGAAGACGTGGTCAAGTTCTACCGCGCCGTAGCTTGCAGCAAGAAGGAGCGGACAGAAGCCGGTCCCCATTACGACCTGAGCCAATAGAACAGTCTGAAACGACAAGTGGCCGTCGTATTAATAGTGAGACCGAGCTCAGAATTCCTGGAGAATCCCAGCCTGGGTCTACTCCATCAACTACTCAGGAGAGATCCGAAAGGCTGGAGGAACCAACACAATACCCCAGCACCAGTGAGCCGCTACCAAACCTGCAGCCGTCCAGAGAAGGAAGCAGATCTCCTCAGCAAACATCTAACAGGCTGGTGGAGCCAACACCAAGCACCAGTCAGCTGCTTCCCAACCAACAGTCGACAACAGAGACCACAGACAGCAGAGCTGTGCAGAGAAGACAACGTCGGCGAGGCAGGAGAGGCAGGCAGATTGATAGACTCCCATCTCTAACTTTTACTGAAAACGAAGACATCCAGTCCTGCACTATATGCCTAGAGGACTATGAGATTGGAGAGCAAGTCACCGTTCTGCCATGTTCTCACATATTCCATCTGCCTTGTATTGCACATTGGATCCCGACAAATCCACGCTGTCCCTTGTGCCGCGTCCATGCCTTTCAAAGAAAGAGGAGGAGATAAGTACCAACAGCTGTGGTACAGAAGAAACACCAGCAGTACAGGTATGATCACTGACATCTATAGTATTTTTGTGAAATCATGGCTGGAGCTTCGGCACCAGTATATTGCTGAAAGATAATCGTCTGGTCTGATTATTTTTTGTTTTGTCTACAGTACCACCTAGTCTTCTTCATCATCTTCACCTTGGACGCCAGAATCTCAATATGCACAGAGACCTAATAATAAAAGATCCCTGATGCCGTTTCCCAGAATCCATTTATGTGATACTGGAATTTCCCTTCGGGGATTAATAAAGTTATCTTATCTTATTTTATGCCTGGGACTCCCTTCTATCTTGGATATTTCATATTCCATCTCGGTTGGATTGGCGTTTCGACTACTACTACGTTTTGGCCTAAGACTTACATTACGCCTTAAAACTGGTCAGAATGGTGGCGTTCCCATGTTTACATAGGAGCAATGTAGGCCCCAAGATTACAATATTTAGGGTGATTGATATATATTGTAAAAATAAAAAGCACAGAAAAATGACTCTTTTTTTAGGGTATGTTCACAAAAGAAGTGCAAGTCACTTCTTGGGCCACTTTTGGAGCCGTTTTTCCTAGACAATATTGAAAACAGCTCCAAAAACCGCTGTAAAAAACGCTGAAAACCTTGAAAACAGCTCTGTATTTTCAGATATTTTTGAGTTTGCGTGTGAACATACCCTAATTTCCATCAATGTACAAATGAATAGAAATTAATTACTAACATATACACCATCCAGGCATAACATTAAAACCACCTGCCTTGTGTAGTCCTCCTCGTGCTGCCATAATAGCTCTGACCCGTTGGGACATGGATTTCAGAAGATCTTTAAAAGTGTCCTGTGGTATCTCGCACCAAGACGTTAGCAGATCCTTTAACCCCTTCCTGCTCCTTGACGTTCTATTCCATAATGTTATGGCAACAGGAGGCCTAACAATATTAGAATAGCGATCAGGGATTCCTGACTTCAAGTCACCTAGTGAGACAAAAGAAAAACAGTTGTTGTAAAGGATCTGCCAGGTACTACGTCTGTGTATACTCCCGGGATTAATCAGTCGACACCTGAGGCCAGACCTCTTAGACTGACACCGGCTCCCACCAACCAGGGTGGCAGGCTCAGGAGTGGGAGAGCCTATCGCGGCCTGGTCAGTCGGAGTTAGCTCCGCCCCCTGTCCATTTATACCTGCCGTGTTCTCTTCCTCAGTGCTTGTTATTCTTCTTGGATTCCTGGCCCCACTGCTGCCTTGCTCCAGCCTGCTTCTGCCTTGCTTCAGTTCCGCTTATCCTGCTTCGCTTTGTCCCTGGCTTGCTTCCTGCTCCGTGCTCTCGTTGGTATACTCCACTACATCCTGATCCTGACTGACTCATTCACCGCTCTGTTTCCTCGCGGCGTTCCGTGGGCTACTGCCCCTTCCCTTGCGTGTTCCCTGTTTGTACTCCCTTGCACTTAGACAGCGTAGGGACCACCGCCAAGTTGTACCCCGTCGCCTAGGGCGGGTCGTTGTAAGTAGGCAGGGACAGGGCGGTGGGTAGATTAGGGCTCACTTGTTCCCTTCACCTCCTTCCTGCCATTACATATAATCCCGAGGCCCATCCCGAAACTAATGGCCAAACTGAAACCAATCCCTGGAACAATATTTAAGGTGTTTCATCTCTGACTGTCAATTTGATTGGGTCTCATTCCTTCCCCTCGCCGAATTTTCCCTGAATAACCGGGTCAGTAACTCGTCAGGGGTCTCCCCACTTTTCTGTAATTTCGGGTTTAACCCAAGGTTCTCCTCCGTTTCTCCTGGTTGTTCCAATAATCCCGAGGTAGAGGACGTTCATCGGGAACTGTGCACAGTCTGGGCACAGGTTCAGAAGAACCTAGAGGCGTCCCAGAGCGTACAAAAAATTCAGGCTGATAGTAGACGTTCTGCTAACCCCCGGTTTGTCGTCAGGGATCTGGTCTGGTTGTCGTCCAGGAACTTGCACCTGAAGGTCCCGTCCAGGAAGTTTGCTCCCCGATTTATTGGACCTTATAAGATCATTGAAGTCCTCAACCCTGTATCCTTCCATCTGGAGCTGCCCCCATCCTTTCGCATACATGACGTCTTCCATGCCTCCCTCCTTAAACGCTGCTCCCCGTCCTGGTCCCCCTCGAGGAAACCTCCTGTTCCCGTTCTCACCCCTGAGGGGGTGGAATTCGAGGTGGCCAAGATTATGGACAGTAGGATGATCCAGGGCTCCCTCCAGTACCTGGTCCATTGGAGAGGATACGGGCCGGAGGAGAGGACTTGGGTACCTGCTCGTGATGTTCACGCTGGGGTATTGATCAGGAGGTTCCACCTTCTCTTCCTCACTAAACCGGGTCCTCTTAGTAAGGGTCCGGTGGCCCCTCATAAAAGGGGGAGTACTGTAAAGGATCTGCCAGGTACTACGTCTGTGTATACTCCCGGGATTAATCAGTCGACACCTGAGGCCAGACCTCTTAGACTGACACCGGCTCCCACCAACCAGGGTGGCAGGCTCAGGAGTGGGAGAGCCTATCGCGGCCTGGTCAGTCGGAGTTAGCTCCGCCCCCTGTCCATTTATACCTGCCGTGTTCTCTTCCTCAGTGTTTGTTATTCTTCTTGGATTCCTGGCCCCACTGCTGCCTTGCTCCAGCCTGCTTCTGCCGTGCTTCAGTTCCGCTTATCCTGCTTCGCTTTGCCCCTGGCTTGCTTCCTGCTCTCGTTGGTATACTCCACTACATCCTGATCCTGACTGACTCATTCACCGCTCCGTTTCCTCGCGGTGTTCCGTTGGCTACTGCCCCTTCCCTTGCGTGTTCCCTGTTTGTACTCCCTTGCACTTAGACAGCGTAGGGACCGCCGCCAAGTTGTACCCCGTCGCCTAGGGCGGGTCGTTGCAAGTAGGCAGGGACAGGGCGGTGGGTAGATTAGTGCTCACTTGTTCCCTTCACCTCCTTCCTGCCATTACAGTTGTATAAAAAACCTTTTTCCAATATTAAGTCCTTTATTTAAAAAAAAATAATTGTTAATTAATAACTATTTTGTGTGGTATAACCATCTGAATTACACCACATTTTCTGTAATTTTTTCTGCTTTTCACTGAATGTATCAACCAAATTTTACCACTAACATAAAGTTCAATGTGTCACCAGAAAACAAGTTTTTACCACATAAAGTGACACGTCATAGTTACATAGCTAGTACGGCTGAAAAAAGACACATGTCCATCAAGTTCAACCAAGGGACGGGAAAAGGGAAGGAAAAAAATTCTACACATAGGAGCTAATACTTTTTTGTTCTAGGAAATTATCTAACCCTTTTTTAAAGCCATCTACTGTCCCTGCAGTGACCAGCTCCTGCGGTAGGCTATTCCATAGATTCACAGTTCTCACGGTAAAGAAGCCTTGTCGCCTCTGCAGGTTGAACCTTTTTCTCCAGACGTAGGGAGTGTCCCCTTGTTTTTTGAGGGGGTTTTACATGGAACAGGATTTCACCATATTTTTTGTATGTGCCATTAATATATTTATATAAATTAATCATGTCCCCCCTTAGTCGTCTTTTTTCAAGGCTAAATAGGTTTAATTCTTTTAATCTTTCCTCATAGCTTAAATTCTCCATGCCCCTAATTAGCTTTGTTACTCTTCTTTGTATTTTTTCCAACTCCAGGGCATCCTTTCTATGAACTGGAGCCCAGAACTGAACTGCATATTCTAGATGAGGCCTCACTAATGCTTTGTAAAGTGGTAATATTACATCCCTGTCCCGCGAGTCCATGCCTCTTTTAATACACGACAATATCCTGCTGGCCTTTGAAGCAGCTGATTGACACTGCATGCTGTTATTTAGTTTATGATTTACAAGTACACCCAGATCCTTCTCAACAAGTGACTCCCCCAGTTTAGCTCCCCCTAGGACATATGATGCTTGCAGGTTGTTCGTACCCAGATGCATAACTTTACATTTATCTACATTAAACTTCATCTGCCAAGTGGACGCCCAAACACTTAGTTTGTTTAAATCCGCTTGCAATTCATGAACATCTTCCATAGACTGAACTATATTACATAGCTTGGTGTCATCTGCAAAAATAGAAATAGTGCTATTAATCCCATCCTCTATATCATTAATAAATAAGTTGAATAATAGTGGTCCCAGCACTGAACCCTGGGGTACACCACTTATTACCGGGGACCATTCAGAGTAGGAATCATTGACCACAACTCTCTGGATACGGTCCTTGAGCCAATTCTCAATCCAATTACAAACTATATTTTCTAAACCTATAGTCCTTAATTTACCCATTAGGCGTCTATGGGGGACAGTGTCAAATGCCTTTGCAAAGTCCAAAAACACTAAATCCACAGCGGCCCCTGTGTCTAGGCTTCTGCTCACCTCTTCATATAAACACTATATCCACAGCGGCCCCTCTGTCTAGGCTTCTGCTCACCTCTTCATATAAACACTATATCCACAGTGGCCCCTCTGTCTAGGCTTCTGCTCACCTCTTCATATAAACACTATATCCACAGCGGCCCCTCTGTCTAGACTTCTGCTCACCTCTTCATATAAACAGATTAAGTTAGTTTGACAACTTCTGTCCTTAGTAAAACTGCTCTTTCTTCAGTTGTATATACAGAGCTAAAGAACCCATTTAGTAACTCTGCCTTCTCTTGATCCCCTGTGACCAACTCCCCATTACCACTATCTAGGGGTCCTACATGTTCAGACCTTGGCTTTTTAGCATTTATATACTTGAAGAGTTTTTTTGGGATTTGTTTTACTATCCTTGGCCACCTGCCTTTCATTTTGTATTTTTGCTAATTTTATTACATTTTTACAGATTTTATTAAGCTCTTTATATTTTACAAAGGCTTCAGATGTACCCTCAGATTTGTATTTTTTAAATGCCCTTTTTTTGTCATGTATTGCCCCTTTCACAGAAGGTGTAAGCCATGTGGGATTTAATTTTAGTCGTTTATACTTGTTACCTATAGGAATACATTTTGCACTATAATAACCCAAAGTAGATGTGAAAATCTCCCATTTATCATTTGTCCCATTATTTGACATTAGTTCTTCCCAGTCTATATCCTGAATTGCAGCCCTCATCCTGGGTAAATTGGCTTTCTTAAAATTAAATGTTTTTGCCCTCCCAGCCTGCGTTTGTTTTTTACAGTATAGGTAAAATGTAACTATATTGTGATCACTGTTACCGAGGTTTTCACGAACATTGACATTCCCAACAAGATCTGCATTATTAGAAATGACCAGATCCAACAGAGCTTCACCTCTAGTTGGGTCTTCCACAAACTGGCCCATAAAATTTTCCTGCAACAGGTTGAGGAAATGTCTCCCCTTAGATAATGTCAGATTAGACAAATGTTCTCTGAGCCTTAAGGCCCAACCTAGGCTTCGTCATTAAGGGGTTAAGTCCTGTAAGTTGTGAGTAGGGGTCTCCATGGATTGGATTTGTTTTTCCAGCACATCTCACAGATGATCGATTGAATTAAGAATATGGAGGCCAGGTCAACACCTTGAACTCTTTGTCATGTTCCTCACATCAGTCCTGAACGATTTTTGCAGTGTGGCGGGGGCATTATCCTGCTGTAAGACAGCACTGGCATTAGAGAATACCTTTACCATGAAGAGGTGGATTTGTCTGTAGCAATATTTAGGTAAGTGGTCCGTGTCAAAAAACAGTATGGGAATATCAAAATAACCACCATAAGTTCCTCATAGAAAATTGTGCCATAATCTGTCAAATCAGATGAAATTCTAGTGTTGGGTCCCAGTGACTCCAACTGAGGGGCTTGCATTTAAAAAAAAAAAAAAATCATTATTAGTTTTTAGCAAAGGAGAAACAACAGGAACCTCTCAGAGGAATCTCTCAGAGAGCGGCGCTGTGCTCCGTATACTGCAGGAGCAGTAGTACAGCGAGTACATAGAGTACAGCGGGGTCGATCACATGACGAACAGTCGTGTCGTCACCAAAGAAGACTGTACAACTAGACTTCCGGATCCTCATCAGCGCTATAAAAATCTATGAAAATCTCAGAAACAGCACCAAGGGGGACGGGAATGTATATTAGCGAGTTTACTCACATGTAGCATCTATGGCCGCGGGCCGTCGGTTCCACTCACCTCCTCACGCCCACAGCCATGGATCTGTGAGCGCTGGTCCCCATCTCACTTCCGCTCCGGTCCGCCAGTGTGACGAATGGAAGACGGCATTTAACACCCGTGACGGGCACTACGAATACGTAGTGATGCCCTTCGGACTGTGTAACGCTCCTGCAGTGTTTCAGGAACTCGTTAATGATATCTTCCGAGATCTCCTCTATATCTGTGTTGTTGTTTATCTCGATGATATTTTGATTTTCTTCCCAGATCCGACGACTCATCGGAGGCATGTCCGTCAAGTTCTACTACGATTAAGGGAGAATCATTTATACGCCAAGCTGGAGAAGTGCGTATTTGAGAGGAGTTCTCTGCTGATGTAGCCGCTGCCGGTGCTGTTAATATATCAGTTGATATACTGAATTGGATGAATGGATGAATGTAGATATGGTCCAAGCTAAATTAAATAAAATAAATGTACACAAGGCCCCGGGACCAGATGGGTTACACCGTAGAGTTCTTAAAGAGCTTAGTTCAGTTATTTCTGTCCCCCTCTTCATAATATTTAGAGAGTCTCTCATGAGTGGTATAGTGCCAAGGGACTGGCGCAGGGCAAATGTGGTGCCTATTTTCAAAAAGGGCTCTAGGTCTTCGCCGGGTAATTATAGACCAGTAAGCTTAACATGAATTGTGGGGAAAATGTTTGAGGGGCTATTGAGGGACTATATACAGAATTATGTGACAATAAATAGTATTATAAGTGACAGCCAGCATGGTTTTACAAAGGACAGAAGCTGTCAAACCAACCTGATTTGTTTTTATGAAGAGGTAAGCAGAAGCCTAGACAGAGGGGCCGCTGTGGATATAGTGATTATATGAGGGGTGAGTAGAAGCCTAGACAGAGGGGCCGCTGTGGATATAGTGTTTTTGGACTTTGCAAAGGCATTTGACACTGTCCCTCATAGACATCTAATGGGTAAATTAAGGACTATAGGTTTAGAAAGTATAGTTTGTAATTGGATTGAGAATTGGCTCAAGGACCGTATCCAGAGAGTTGTGGTCAATGATTCCTACTCTGAATGGTCCCCAGTTATAAGTGGTGTAACCCAGGGTTCAGTGCTGGGACCACTATTATTCAACTTATTTATTAATGATATAGAGGATGGGATTAATAGCACTATTTCTATTTTTGCAGATGACACCAAGCTATGCAATATAGTTCAGTCTATGGAAGATGTTCATGAATTGCAGGCAGATTTAAACAAACTAAGTGTTTGGGCGTCCACTTGGCAAATTAAGTTTAATGTAGATAAATGTAAAGTTATGCATCTGGGTACGAAAAACCTGCAAGCATCATCTGTCCTAGGGGGAGCTACACTGGGGGAGTCAATTGTTGAGAAGGATCTGGGTGTACTTGTAAATCATAAACTAAATTTCAGCATGCAGTGTCAATCAGCTGCTTCAAAGGCCAGCAAAATATTGTCGTGTATCAAAAGAGGCATGGACTCGCGGGACAGGGATGTAATATTACCACTTTACAAAGCATTAGTGAGGCCTCATCTAGAATATGCAGTCCAGTTCTGGGCTCCAGTTCATAGAAAGGATGCCCTGGAGTTGGAAAAAATACAAAGAAGAGCAACGAAGCTAATTAGGGGCATGGAGAATCTAAGTTATGAGGAAAGATTAAAAGAACTAAACCTATTTAGCCTTGAGAAAAGACGACTAAGGGGGGACATGATTAACTTATATAAATATATGAATGGCGCATACAAAAAATATGGTGAAATCCTGTTCCATGTAAAACCCCCTCAAAAAACAAGGGGGCACTCCCTCCGTCTGGAGAAAAAAAGGTTCAACCTGCAGAGGCGACAAGCCTTCTTTACTGTGAGAACTGTGAATCTATGGAATAGCCTACCGCAGGAGCTGGTCGCAGCAGGGACAGTAGATGGCTTTAAAAAAGGCTTAGATAATTTCCTAGAACAAAAAAATATTAACTGTTATGTGTAGAAATTTTTTACTTCCCCTTTCCCATCCCTTGGTTGAACTTGATGGACAAGTGTCTTTTTTCAACCGTACAAACTATGTAACTATGTAACTACTATGTAACTGTGTATATATACAGTTTTCTTTGGAGGTGGACGCCTCTTATGTTGGTGCAGACGCACTTCTGTTCCAGAGGAGCCCCAAAGGAAAGGCAGTAGTATGTGGCTACTACTCGAGACTTTTTTCTTCTGCAGAGCGCATTTACTCTGTTGGGGATCAGGAGCTACTGGCCATCAAATTGGCTCTGGAGAAGTGGAGACATCTGCTGGAGGGGGCAGCTCACCCCATCCTAAACTACACCGACCACATGAACCTCACCTACCTTCAGTCCGCTCAACGACTAAATCCCTGTCAAGCCAGGTGGCCGCTGTTCTTCACCCGTTTACAATTTATGCTCCACTACGTCCCGCTGACAAGAATGTGAGGGCCGATGCCCTGTCCAGGTCATTTGAAACGGATGGCACGGTGGAGTCTCTTCAAACTATTATAGACCCGTCCTGCATTATCACTGCCAATCCTTTGCAGGTTAGAGACATCCCTCCGGGGAGGACTTTTGTTCGATTAGCAGGCAGGAGAAGAATTCTCAGATAGGGACACAGTTCTAAACTGGCTGGGCACCCTGGTGTTCGTAAAACCCGAGACCTGATTGCTCGTCACGTTTGGTGGCCCACGCTGCCAAAGGATGTTGTGGACTTTGTCTCTTCTTGCACGGTGTGTGGTTCTAACAAGGTTACTAACTCCAAGCCTGCCGGCCTCCATCAACCTGTGCCTATACCCAATGCCACCTTGCAGCACATTGTGATGGACTTTGTCACTGACCTTCCTCCCTCAGCAGGATGCAACACTGTCTGGGTGGTGGTGGACCGGTTCTCGAAGATGGCACAATTTATCCCGCTGACCGGCCTACCTTCTGTTCCCCGAATGGCGAATCTCTTCATCCAGCACATCTACCGCTTGCATGGCTTGCCCTTCACATTGTGTCCGATCGGGGGTTTCAGTTTACCTCGAGGTTCTGGAGGGCTCTCTGTAAACTCCTGGATGTGATATTGGACTTTTCCACAGCCTATCACCCCCGGTCCAATGGGCAAGTCGAGAGGATCAACCAGATCATGGAGAATTATCTCCGTCACTTCATTTCCTTACAGCATGATAACTGGGTAAAGCTTCTTCCATGGGCCGAGTTCTCGTACAACAACCACACAAGCGAGTCCACCACTTCCACTCCGTTTTACATTGTATACGGTCAACATCCTAGAGTCCCTCTTCCAGTGTCTACTACTTCTCAGGTACCCGCTGCTGACTCTGCATTTGGGGACTTCCTGTAAATTTGGCAACGGACCCGGGCATGAAGCGAAAAGCGGATACAAGAAGAGAGCCGCCGCAGTATCTTCCAGGTACCAAAGTCTGGCTGTCCTCATGGAACATTCGTTTGAGGGTGCCTTCATACAAGTTTGCTCCCAGGTTTCTCTGTCCTTTTGAGATTCGGCAACAGATTAACCCTGTCTCCTATAAACTGCGGCTGCCTCCTACCCTCAGAATCCCCAACTCCTTTCATGTGTCCCTCCTGAAACCAGTGGTCCTGAACTGCTACAGCAAGACTTCCTGTTCCACAACTGCTCCCAGCGGTTCTTCTGATGTGTTCGAGGTGAGGGAGATCCTGGACTGCAAGAGGGTAGGAGGAAGGACTTTCTATTTGGTGGACTGGAGAGGCTTTAGTCCTGAGGAGAGGTCCTGGGAGCCAGAGGAGAACCTTGATGCCTCTGCTCTTGTTAAGAAGCTCCTCTCGCTCTAGTCCCAAGAAGAGGGGGCGTAAGAGGGGGGATACTGTAGCGTCCAGGGCCATCGGGTCCACTCACCTGACGCCTGCAGCCATGGATCTGTGAGCGCTGGTTCCCATCTCCTTCCCTGGAGACGCCAGCGCTCACTTCTGCTACGATCTGCTCTGTCCCGTAGGGTGCGCGCGCACGCTCGTGCCCTCTCTTAAAGGGCCAGCGCACGCACATGTAGGAAATCACCATCATCAACACACATGATTTCCTGGACTATAAGAAGGGCCCAACCCATCTGATCCTTGCCTGAGCATTGTTAGTATACCCCAAGTCTGTCTTTCACTTCAGAGACTGTGCACGCGTGATCGCGTGCACACAGCTCTATGCCCTGGCTGTTGCTAACAGCCATGGGCACTGGGCAGAATGTCAGGGGTCAATCTTTTGGCCCCTGAACATGTGATCGATGTGACAACCAATCACAGCGATCACATGCATTTCTGCATAGAAAACAGTGTGCACTCGATTGCGTGCACACAGCCCTGTGCCCACGCTGTTACCAACAGCTCTGGGCACTGGGCAGAGTATCAGGGACCAATCTGATGGTCCCTGAACATGTGGTCGCTGTGAAAACCTATCACAGCGACCACATTTGTTTTATTTTGACTTTTCTGGCAGTAAATCTCCTGCCTCTTTTCTTCTCCTCAAACATTGTTTCAGTTTGAGGAGAAGAAGAGACTCGGGAGAATTGCTGCCAGAAGAATACTGTGAAAAAAAATACAGTTACACTCTAAAACATTCTCTGTATAGATAGATTTCTATCTATCTATCTATCTATCTATCTATCTATCTATCTATCTATCTATCTATCTATACAATCTATCTATCCATCTATCTTTTTTTCTATCTATCTTTCTTTCTTTTATTCTATAAGAATAGGCAGGTAGGGAGTATATAATTATATATATATCCACATATATATATATATATATATAATATATATAGCAATAGCGGTTTATTTTTTGTTAGCGGTAGTGTAGATATATATAGCAGTTAGTTTGTGTGTTTTATAAAAAAATAAATAATAATTTTGTTTAGTTAGTGTTAGTGTTAGTTACGTTATGGTGAGGAAGTTGTTTAGGCATACGCCATGCTGAGTTCTGAGTCGGAGACCGCATCAGAGATGGCGTCCGAGATGGAACCTGTTTTAGGTAGTGACGATGACAGCGTCACTTCAGGTTCATCTTCAGGGGACGCTGTCCCTGATGCAGTTGAAACTGCAGAACATGAAAGCGCCGGGCCAAGTAGCGCTGTAGCACGGGACAGCCTGGTCCCTCCAGTCCAGGCTCTTGTATGGGCACCTGCCCCATCTTTTGGGCCTAGAATCCACGGATTTACTGCCACTCCTGGCATAACCGTGGACAATACAAATTTTGTCCAAATGGATTACTTCCATTTATTTATAACGGACGACATCCTAAATCAGATTGTCCACGAAACAAATTTATATGCCACGCAATATATAAGGCAGAAACCTTCATCCACCCATGCCAGAGATTGGACGCCCACCAATTTGCAGGAATTAAAAAAAAATTTGGGGCTCACCCTAAATATGGGTATTGTCAAAAAGCCCTCCATTAGGTCTTACTGGTCAACAAGACCCGCCCAAGCCACCCCAGTATATTCTGCAGTAATGCCCAGGTCTCGTTATGAGACAATAATGAGGTTCCTCCACTTCAATGACAACGCACAGGCCCCCCCAAGTACCGATGCAAACCGGGATCGGTTGTTCAAAATAAGACCGCTAATAAATTCCCTGAATAATTTATTTCTGCAACTCTACACCCCTGAGCAGAATGTAAGTGTGGACGAATCCCTCCTCAACTTTCATGGCAGACTTAGCTTTCGCCAATATCTACCTTCCAAAAGGGCAAGATATGGCGTTAAGCTCTACAAACTGTGTGAAAGCGGGTCAGGATATACCACCGCCTTCAGGATTTATGAAGGGCGGGACCGCTCAATAAATGTTCCTGGATGCCCCCCTGATCTTTCCACCAGCAGTAAGATCGTGTGGGAGATAATGCAGCCTCTGCTTCACCAGGGGTACCACCTGTACTGTGATAATTTTTATTCCAGTGTGCCCGTTTAGGCATTTGCATGCTGCAAGGACTGGGGCATGTGGTACCATGCGCAAAAACAGAATTGGTTTTCCACAGCAATTAGTGGGGAAGCGCATGGTAAAGGGGGACTCCTGTGCTTATGCATCCGAGGAATTGCTGGTGGTCAAGTTCAGGGATCGCAAAGACGTGTATGTGCTAAGCACGATTCATACCGCAGGAACAGTGGCAGTGAGGGAAAGAGGGGCAACATCGGACAAGCACAAACCAGTGATCGGGTCCGAATATAACAAGTACATGGGGGGGGGGTGGATTTAAGCGACCAGGTTTTACAGCCCTATTTAGTAAAACGCCAAACTAAAACCTGGTACAAAAAAGTGGCCATTTATCTGTTACAGGTGGCAAATCCACAACTCATCTGCGCTCTACAAAAAAAACAGAGGCAGAGACACATACCTGGATTTCCAGGAAAAAATTATTGAAGGCCTCATTTTTGATGTTCAGGACACCCGAGAATGCCCCCAGTCTGAGGATGTCACGCGACTGACTGAAAGACACTTCATCAGTCGGATTCCCCCAACACCAACCAGAAGCAACCCCCAGAAAAAGTGCCGCGTCTGCAGAAAAGACGGGCACCGCAAAGATTCCCGATATTTCTGTCCCTCATGTCCCTCACAACCAGGCCTGGGCATTGAGCCATGTTTTAAAAAATACCACACTGTTCTGCATTATTAGATTTTAGTTAATTCGTTGAAAATATATTTGCCCCACATTACGTTTTTATTTTTCCCTGATTTTACTCCAAGGGTGGGGGAGGGAATGGGTGGGGGGTGGATGTCATGTTTGCATGTTCTCTAAAGTTCATCTGCTGGAGAGCTCCATGCGCATAAACCTGCAATTTCTTATTTTAGAAAACCCCCAAAAATAAATTCCCATTCTACCCCTAGATGAATATTTTGGGATTTCTGCTTCAAGAGCAGATATTTTGGACGTGTTATAGAAACTCTGTTGAGTTTTGTAAAACCAGCTTTGAAAAAAAGTGATTTCTGAAATAAGCTTCTTCTATCGTCCGCCCTCCTACTTCTCTATGTGATAATAAGGCCCACATATTTGGTATCCCCATGCACGGGAGAAGTGGCAGAATGTGAAAGGAGATGAATTTTGGCCGTGGTCTATGCCGTGTGTGAAAAATGCTGGTATAAACTGACGCATTTGCTAAATTCTTGCATTTTTTTCCAATTTTGCCCACTTTAGAGAAAGAAATAAAAATGATATATACTGACAAATGCCACTAAAACAAAGCCCTATCTGTCCTTTAAGAGTGTAAAATTCAAAGATGAACTTTATTCACCTGCAGAGTTATAGTCATCTAAAGAAGCGCATAGCAAAATTGTCAAATTTGCTCTGGTCATTTAGCTGTAAAACAGCCTAGTCCTTAACCGGTTAATGCAGGCACCAAGTTGATTTGGAGCGTGTAACTGGTCTGGAGGAGGCTGAACTCTTAATGTTTGGTAGGGGATCAAATACTTATTTCTCTGTGCACAATGTAATTAAATATATATCATTGTGACTATGTGATTTTCTTTATTTTTTTAAATATAATCTATCTCTCACTGGTAAAATTAACCTAGCCTAAAAATTCTAGACTGTTCATGTCTTTGACAGCGGGCAAAGTTACAAAATCAGCAAGGGATCAAATACTTATTTCCTCCACTGTATATACATTATATGCAGGACACTTCTATACATTATATGCGGGACACTTATATACATTATATGCAGGACACTTATATACATTATATGCAGGACACTTCTATACATTATATGCGGGACACTTCTATACATTATATGCGGGACACTTATATACATTATATGCAGGACACTTATATACATTATATGCGGGACACTTATATACATTATATGCAGGACACTTATATACATTATATGCAGGGCACTTATATACATTATATGCGGGACACTTATATACATTATATGCGGGACACTTCTATACATTATATGCGGGACACTTATATACATTACATGCAGGACACTTATATACATTATATGCAGGACACTTATATACATTATATGCGGGACACTTCTATACATTATATGCGGGACACTTATATACATTATATGCGGGACACTTATATACATTATATGCGGGACACTTATATACATTATATGCGGGACACTTATATACATTATATGCAGGCCACTTATATACATTATATGCGGGACACTTATATACATTATATGCGGGACACTTATATACATTATATGCGGGACACTTATATACATTATATGCGGGACACTTATATACATTATATGCAGGACACTTCTATACATTATATGCGGGACACTTATATACATTATATGCGGGGCACTTATATACATTATATGCAGGCCACTTATATACATTATATGCAGGACACTTATATACATTATATGCAGGACACTTATATACATTATATGCGGGACACTTATATACATTATATGCAGGACACTTATATACATTATATTCAGGGCACTTATATACATTATATGCAGGACACTTCTATACATTATATGCAGGACACTTCTATACATTATATGCGGGACACTTATATACATTATATGCGGGACACTTATATACATTATATGCGGGACACTTCTATACATTATATGCAGGACACTTATATACATTATATGCGGGACACTTATATACATTATATGCGGGACACTTATATACATTATATGCGGGACACTTATATACATTATATGCGGGACACTTATATACATTATATGCGGGACACTTATATACATTATATGCAGGACACTTATATACATTATATTCAGGACACTTATATACATTATATGCGGGACACTTCTATACATTATATGCGGGACACTTATATACATTATATGCGGGACACTTATATACATTATATGCGGGACACTTATATACATTATATGCAGGACACTTCTATACATTATATGCAGGACACTTCTATACATTATATGCGGGACACTTCTATACATTATATGCGGGACACTTATATACATTATATGCGGGACACTTATATACATTATATGCGGGACACTTCTATACATTATATGCAGGACACTTCTATACATTATATGCGGGACACTTATATACATTATATGCGGGACACTTATATACATTATATGCAGGACACTTCCATACATTATATGCGGGACACTTATATACATTATATGCAGGACACTTCCATACATTATATGCGGGACACTTATATACATTATATGCAGGACACTTATATACATTATATGCAGGACACGCATATACATTATATGCAGGGCACTTATATACATTATATGCAGGACAACTCTATACATTATATGCGGGACACTTATAAACATTATATGCAGGATACTTATATACATTATATGAGGGACACTTATATACATTATATGCAGGACACTTATATACATTATATGCAAGACACTTCTATACATTATATGCAGGACACTTATATACATTATATGCGGGACACTTATATACATTATATGCGAGACACTTATATACATTACATGCAGGACACTTATATACATTATATGCAGGACACTTATATACATTATATGCAGGGCACTTATATACATTGTATGCGGGACACTTATATACATTATATGCAGGACACTTGTATACATTATATGCAGGGCACTTATATACATTACATGCAGGACACTTATATACATTATATGCAGGACACTTATATACATTATATGCAGGGCACTTATATACATTGTATGCGGGACACTTATATACATTATATGCAGGACACTTGTATACATTATATGCAGGGCACTTATATACATTATATGCGGGACACTTATATACATTATATGCGGGACACTTATATACATTATATGCAGGACACTTCTATACATTATATGCAAGACACTTCTATACATTATATGCAAGACACTTATATACATTATATGCAGGGCACTTATATACATTATATGCGGGACACTTATATACATTATATGCAGGACACTTATATACATTATATGCGGCACACTTATATACATTACATGCAGGACACTTCTATACATTACATGCAGGACACTTCTATACATTATATAAAGGACACTTATATACATTATATGCAGGCCACTTATATACATTATATGCGGGACACTTATATACATTATATGCAGGACACTTATATACATTATATGCGGGACACTTATATACATTACATTCAGGACACTTATATACATTATATGCGGGAGACTTATATGCATTATAAGCGGGACACTTATATACATTATATGCGGGACACTTATATACATTATATGCGGGACACTTATATACATTATATGCAGGACACTTATATACATTATATGCGGGACACTTATATACATTATATGCAGGACACTTATATACATTATATGCGGGTGTAAAGGATCTGCCAGGCACTGCTTCGGGGTTAATTCCCAGAATTAATCAGTCAACACCTGAGTGTACATCCCTGAGACAGACACCAGCTTCCTCCACTCAGGCTGGCAGGCTTAGGAGTGGGAGAGCCTATCGCAACCTGGCCAGACTCAGCTAGCTCCCGCCCTCGGTCTATTTAAGCCTGCACTTCCTGTCCTTCTGTGCTTGTGAATTCTTTCCTTGAGGTTTCCTGGCCCAGCTACAGCTCCTGCTACTTTTTGATCCTGCTCCATACAGACCCCGGCTTACCGACTACTCTTCTGCTTTTCGCTTTGTACCTCGCACTCTCCTGGCTTGACTCGGCTCGTTCACTACTCTGTTGCTCACGGTGTTTCCGCGAGCAACTGCCCATTTCCCTTGCTTGTATTCCCTTGTTTGTTTGTCGTGTTTGTCATGCACTTACTGAGCGCAGGGACCGCCGCCCAGTTGTACCCCGTCGCCTAGGGCGGGTCGTTGCAAGTAGGCAGGGACAGAGTGGCGGGTAGATTAGGGCTCACTTGTCCGTTTCCCTACCCCCCCCACCATTACAGCGGGACACTTATATACATTATATGCAGGACACTTCTATACATTATATGCAGGACACTTCTATACATTATATGCAGGACACTTATATACATTATATGCAGGACACTTATATACATTATATGCAGGACACTTATATACATTATATGCGGGACACTTCTATACATTATATGCGGGACACTTCTATACATTATATGCGGGACACTTATATACATTATATGCGGGACACTTATATACATTATATGCGGGACACTTATATACATTATATGCGGGACACTTATATACATTATATGCGGGACACTTATATACATTATATGCGGGACACTTATATACATTATATGCGGGACACTTCTATACATTATATGCAGGACACTTCTATACATTATATGCAGGACACTTCTATACATTATATGCAGGACACTTATATACATTATATGCAGGACACTTCTATACATTATATGCGGGACACTTATATACATTATATGCGGGACACTTATATACATTATATGCGGGACACTTATATACATTATATGCGGGACACTTATATACATTATATGCGGGACACTTATATACATTATATGCGGGACACTTATATACATTATATGCGGGACACTTATATACATTATATGCGGGACACTTATATACATTATATGCGGGACACTTATATACATTATATGCGGGACACTTATATACATTATATGCGGGACACTTATATACATTATATGCGGGACACTTATATACATTATATGCGGGACACTTATATACATTATATGCGGGACACTTCTATACATTATATGCGGGACACTTCTATACATTATATGCAGGACACTTCTATACATTATATGCAGGACACTTCTATACATTATATGCGGGACACTTATATACATTATATGCGGGACACTTATATACATTATATGCAGGACACTTCTATACATTACATGCAGGACACTTATATACATTATATGCAGGACACTTATATACATTATATGCAGGGCACTTCTATACATTGTATGCGGGACACTTATATACATTATATGCGAGACACTTATATACATTACATGCAGGACACTTATATACATTATATGCGGGACACTTATATACATTGTATGCGGGACACTTATATACATTATATGCGGGACACTTCTATACATTACATGCGGGACACTTAAATACATTAAATGCGGGACACTTATATACATTATATGCAGGACACTTATATACATTATATGCAGGACACTTATATACATTATATGCGGGACACTTATATACATTATATGCGGGACACTTATATACATTATATGCGGGACACTTATATACATTATATGCGGGACACTTATATACATTATATGCAGGACACTTATATACATTATATGCAGGACACTTCTATACATTATATGCAGGACACTTCTATACATTATATGCAGGACACTTATATACATTATATGCGGGACACTTATATACATTATATGCGAGACACTTATATACATTACATGCAGGACACTTATATACATTATATGCGGGACACTTATATACATTATATGCAGGACACTTCCATACATTATATGCGGGACACTTCTATACATTATATGCGGGACACTTATATACATTACATGCAGGACACTTATTTATATACATTATATGCGGGATACTTATATACATTATATGCAGGACACTTATATACATTATATGCAGGACACTTATATACATTATATGCGGGACACTTATATACATTATATGCAGGACACTTATATACATTATATGCGGGACACTTATATACATTATATGCGGGACACTTATATACATTATATGCAGGACACTTATATACATTATATTCAGGGCACTTCTATACATTATATGCAGGACACTTCTATACATTATATGCAGGACACTTATATACATTATATGCAGGACACTTATATACATTATATGCGGGACACTTATATACATTATATGCGGGACACTTCTATACATTATATGCAGGACACTTATATACATTATATGCAGGACACTTATATACATTATATGCGGGACACTTATATACATTATATGCGGGACACTTATATACATTATATGCAGGATACTTATTTACATTATATGCAGGACACGCATATACATTATATGCAGGGCACTTATATACATTATATGCAGGATACTTATATACATTATATGCGAGACACTTATATACATTACATGCAGGACACTTATATACATTATATGCAGGACACTTATATACATTATATGCAGGGCACTTATATACATTGTATGCGGGACACTTATATACATTATATGCAGGACACTTATATACATTATATGCGGGACACTTATATACATTATATGCGAGACACTTATATACATTACATGCAGGACACTTATATACATTATATGCAGGGCACTTCTATACATTATATAAAGGACACTTATATACATTACATGCAGGACACTTCTATACATTATATGCGGGACACTTCTATACATTATATGCAGGACACTTATATACATTATATGCGGGACACTTATATACATTGTATGCAGGTGTTAGGGATCAGTAAGCCCAGCGTAATGTAGGCGCAGCCGTAATGAAGGAAGCGCATGACTAGGTGTTTGGGAGTTCTAGGCTATTATGTTCTAGGTATTATGTTTTAGGCTATATTTATAGGGATTGGAGGGTTATGTGAAAGGGGCATGGGGCAAAATGTATCTATATGTGGTGGGTGGAGAATAAAGTATATAAGTCCATGCGGGGAAGAGGCAGCCCTCTTTCCCGCTGGACAACAGGAGAAAGTTTTGTCCTGTTATTATAGTAAAAGATAAATATACAGATAAATATTTTCTACTTACCTGATGGAAGCGGCGATGGAGTTAACGATGGCCAGGATCCGGGATGCAGCGATGCAGCACGGCGTGGGATGGCTGGATGCGCTGATTGCCGGGGCTCTCCCTCCGGTTCCAGCGGCTGGAGAGGAGAGTGAGGGACGCAGCAGCGGGCGTTCCGGGCCTCAGGAGAGGCCTTCTTCTGCAGAGGCACCTCGGTCTGGTCGGCGCCGAGGGAGCCCCTCCAGGGACCCTCCTCCTCCTGCTGGTCTGGAGCTACACCCTGGCGACGGTCCGCGGAGGTCTGGGAGGAATCCCATCAGGCGGGCCAGATCGGAGGTGACAGGAGGGGGGGGGGCCGCGGCGGCCATCTTCCTCCCTCCTGTCTCAAACAACGACGCCGGAAGTGGAGGCGGGACCGGATGCGCGCGCAAGACCGGATGCGCGCACAAGGCCGGAAGTGCGTGCGGGACCGGATGCGCGCGCATCACAGGAAGTGACGGCTTTCTCCGGCGCCGATGCTCCAGGTGCCGGAGGAGCTCTACACACGGATGTCCGGACTGCAAGACCGACACGAAGGAAGAGGCGAACGGCCTCTGGATGGGGAGTGAGATCGCCTCCTGCAGGAGCAGGGAGGCGTGTGACAGCGACAGCGACCGGAAGGACCCGGGCAGCTTCGGTGAGTGACGCCGGGCCCCATCCGGACGAGGGGGGGCAGCGGTCTGCAAGACAAGCGGCGACAAGACGTTTTGTGTTTGACAGCCCTGCAGAAGGACTGGATCGGCAGGGCTGTCAGGCTGAAGTCGCGCCACCAGCGGGTGGCAGGATCGTGGCTGGATATGTCGCGCCACCAGCGGGTGGCAGGATCGTGGACGGGCCGCGTTCCGCTGGGCCTAGAGCTTCCTCAACAAGAAGTGTGCGGAGTTACGGGGAGCATGGGGTGCAGGAGCACCACTCCCCAGGATCGTCACGACCGACGCCTGGATTATCTGGAGTGATGGACGCGTCCGCTGGGAGGTCACCTCAGGGACGTACGGGTGAGTCTACCACGGATGTGGTGCCGGGGATGTGTGGGGGGGATGTGGGGGGGATGTTGTCAATGTCACAGATGCAATTGTTGTTTAGAGGGATGCAGGAGTATTTTATGAGAAATGTGCCAGGCGTAGAGCAGTCGCCAGCGAGGGTATGGGGCGCTGCTAGTGAGGCGTCTGCTAGTGCGGCAGGGAGTGCAGTTGCTAACGAGGCGATTTCTGGTGCGGCTGCGGCAGGGATTGCGGGTGTTAGTGACGTGGCGCCGGTTGTGGGTGCCGTAGTGGCGGTGGAAAAAGCGGTTGACGCGGCGGCGAGTGCGGCTAAGAAAGTGGTGGAGGATGTGCGTTTGGCGGATGCAGCAAAAGGCGAGGTTTATGTGTGCTTTGAGGGCCCGTTGGGGGCACATTTGAAGGTGGAGATTAGGGAAAAGATCTGGAAAGATGAATATGTGGAGATTTTTTCTTTGCTGCCATTAGAAAAGTTTAATTTGGACCGGTGGAAACCGGACGAAAGTAAGAAGGAGGAGGAGGAGCGGCGGCGGTATCGCTTGATTCCTCGGACTTTTGCGAATTGGCTGCAGGCCTTCGCTATATTGGCTAGTGTGGTGGGTGAGAAGGCGCCGGAGAACTGTTCGGCGTTGTTTTGTTATATGGATTCGGTAGGGGAGGCGTATCGTGTATACGGTGGTAATGCGTGGTTGCGGTATGACGAACAGTTTCGTCAACGGAAGTCGGTGCGCCCGTCATTGCGATGGGACCACAAAGATATCAGTTTGTGGATGCGGCTGATGTCTGCGCCAAAACAGGGTCAGCAGCCCTTTCGGGATGCGGCCGGCGGTCAGGGGTCAGCAGCGGGTCGGTCAGGATCCTCAGGAAAGGGGTGTTGCTGGCAGTACAACGAGGGGCATTGCAAGTTCGGCCCAGACTGCAGATATAAGCACGAGTGCTCCGGTTGCGGAGGCGCCCATGGTTTGTCCAGATGCTTCAAGAAGCATAGGGGCAGGCAGGGAGATGCTGAGCAGAAGAGGGGCGACGCCGGTGAGGGTGGAAAGGATGCTCCCGTTTTTAAGGGGCTATCCAAATAAGAAAGTGGCGGAGTTGTTGTGGTTAGGTTTTTCAGTAGGTTTTCGGATTCCTTGTACGTCAGCTGGACGTGAAGGGGTAGTCCGTAATTTGTCGTCTGCTTTGGCGCGGCCTGATCTGGTTACGGATAAGCTGCTGAAGGAGGTGGCGTTGGGCCGCATGGCGGGTCCGTTTTCCTGCCCGCCTGTTCAGAATTTGCGCGTTTCCCCGTTAGGTTTGGTTCCAAAAAAGGAGGCGAATAAATTCCGCCTTATTCATCACTTGTCTTATCCGGAAGGCGAGTCGGTGAATGACGGCATTGATCCGGCCCTGTGCGCGGTCAGTTACACTAACTTTGATGCGGCGGTTGTTTGGGTTCGAAAATACGGGAAGGGCTCTCTGTTAGCAAAAACTGACATTGAGGCCGCTTTTCGTTTATTGCCGGTGCATCCGGATAGTTTTTGTTTGCTGGGATGTTATTGGCAGGAGGAATATTTCGTGGATTGTTGCCTCCCGATGGGGTGCTCCATTTCATGCGCTTATTTTGAGATGTTTAGCACGTTTTTGGAGTGGGTGGTCCGTCGGGAGGCGCAGGTGCAATCTGCCCTGCATTATCTGGATGATTTCCTGTTTATCGGGCCGCCGGGTACCTATGTGTGTGCAGGATTGCTACACACTATGGAGAGAGTGGCAATGGATTTTGGGGTACCTTTGGCGCCTGAAAAAACTGAGGGACCCACGACGGTCATTAAGTTTTTGGGAATCATGATTGATTCAGATAATATGGAGTGTCGCTTGCCTGATGATAAGTTGCTGGAGATGAGAGGGTTGGTGGCGAGTGCGCTGCGCAGGAAGAAGATACAATTGCGGGACTTGCAATCCTTGTTGGGGCATTTGAATTTTGCTTGTAGGATTATGCCCATGGGGCGGGTGTTTTGCAGGCGATTGGCGAGTGCTACCGCAGGGGTGCATTCCCCTCATCATTTCATTAGGTTGTCGGTGGAGTTGAAAGCTGACTTGTTGGTGTGGGGGGAGTTTTTGCAGACCTATAATGGGCGGTCGGTGCTCATGTGTCAGCCGGTGTCTAGTGTGGACTTGGAGCTGTATACTGATGCGTCAGGTGCTTGTGGATTTGGGGCTTATTTCCAGGGGCAGTGGTGTGCAGGAGTTTGGCCTGATACATGGCATGAATGTGGTTTTGTCCGTAACTTGGCTCTGCTGGAATTGTTCCCGATTGTGGTGGCTGCGGAGTTGTGGGGGGATTGTCTGCGGGACCGGAGAGTGCGTTTCGTATGTGACAATCTGGGTGTCGTTCAGGCTGTTAATGCTTAGACAGCTAATTCTCCGCCAGTCGTGCGACTATTGCGACATTTAGTTTTGAGAGGTCTGATGTTGAATGCGCATTTTGTGGCAGTGCATATTCCTGGGGTGCTGAATTCTGTGGCTGATTCCCTTTCTCGTCAACAGTGGGACAGGTTTCGTCTGCTGGCGCCGGGGGCGGAGTCTCATGGCCTGCCTTGTCCAGAGCATCTGTGGAAGGTGGTGTGACAATGGCGATGTCGCTTGTGGAAAGGTCGGTTAGTGCGGTAACGTGGCAGAGGTACAGTGCGGTATGGCAGGTATGGGAGGCGTTGTTGGAAAATGCGCAGGCAGGTATTGCAGATAGGCAGGCGTGTTTGCTGTATTTTATAGGAAATGCGTACAGTGAGGGGTCGTCTGCAGCAATGGTCGCTCGGAGTTTGTCGGCCTTGGCTTTTTGGTTTAAGAAGAAAGGTGAGGAGGACGTGACTAAGTCCTTTCTGGTGCGGCAGGCAATGAAGGGTTTCAGGAGGGGTTCCGCGGTTAGGGATCTCAGGAAGCCGGTGTCATTTGAGCTGTTGGTAGCGATTTGTGATTTGTTGAGGGAGGTTTGTGTTTCAGCATTTGAAGTGCGGCTATTTACACTGGCCTTTTCTTTGGCTTTCTTTGGGGCGTTCCGGATATCGGAGTTTGTGTCGGCCAGTAAGAGTGTGGCAGGGGGCTTATTGTACGCGGATGTGGATTTGGATGGCTCCTGCCTTTCTTGTTTGCTTCATAGATCTAAGACAGATCAGGAAGGGAGAGGTTTTGTGGTGCGTTTGTATGAGTTACCAGGGTCGCGGGTGTGCCCGGTCCACTGTTTTCGGGAGTTTGTTGCGGTGAGGCCTGAGGGCTCGGCATCCTTGTTGGTTCATGCAGACGGGCTGTCTCTGTCAAAATTCCAGTTTTCACAGGTGTTCAAAAAATGTATCCTGTTGTCTGGCAGAGGTGGAGCAGGTTTTAGCTCTCATTCCTTTAGAATTGGCGCAGCTACGGAAGCAGCTCGGTGGGGTTTATCCCCGGCGATGGTTAAGAAGATTGGTAGGTGGGAGTCAGACAGATATAGGTTGTATGTGCGGCCTCACTTGCTTTGAGGCGGTGGAGATAAGATGTGCTGGAGGTGGATATGGAGTAGTTACGTTGTTGTTTTGTGTTGTTTTAGGTGCAGGTCCCTGCTTGATTTGGATCATGGGGCACTCCTACGTGCACTGGGGAGGTGTGCGGGCAGATGTTCGTCCGGCCGGACGACAGTTGGGCATGGATCACGCAGAGGTGCAGGTCAGATGGTTGGGCCTGCGGGGCATGCTGTGGTGTAGGCTGTTACCAGAGGTACAATTTTATGCGGGTTTGGACAGGGCGCCAGATATCTTAGTGGTGCACCTTGGCGGCAATGATTTGGGCATTCGGTCGTCCAGGGATTTAGTGAGGGATGTGAAGATTGACCTTTTGCGGTTGTGGTCGGCGTTCCCAGGAGTGCTGATTGTCTGGTCAGATATTGTGGCTCGCAAGGTGTGGCGGCAGGCACGTTCCGTACATAGCTTAAATAAAGCGCGAGCAAAGGTCAACAAGGTAGTTGGCAGGTTTGTGGCACGCAATGGCGGTGTTGTGGTGAGGCATAAGGAGTTGGAGGGCAGAGAGGTCGGTTTCCTCAGGCCGGATGGTGTTCATCTAAACGAGGTGGGTCTGGATATGTGGACCCTGGACATTAAGGAGGGCATGGAGAAAGCCCTGCAGTTGTGGAGGGACAATCATGTGTAAGGGGTCACACATGATTGTCGTGGCGGTAGGAGGAGGGGTCTTTGGAGGCACGTAATGGTAAGAAGGAGAAGCAACAATGGAGATTGTTGCAAGAGAACTCGGGGCGTTTAACCCGGGATAGTATTGGAGGGGCAGGGGAGTGGTTACCCAGCTCATATATATTCCTGATGGGCAGGGTCCCCAGGAAGGGAGAGAGAGGTCTTGGACATGGTTGGTGCCCTCGGGTCAGGTGCAGAACGGCTGTAGGGTAAGGGGTCCAGACCTAATAAGGAAACGATGGAGTTTAATGATTGAAGTGCCTTCAAGGATCCTTTATCTGGAGTTGGGAAATAGAGCAGGATGTTATCATGGAGTTATGATGTGTTTATGGTTATGCTCTTTTTCAGAAAAAAGGTGTGTTTAATAAATGGCTGCTGTGGCCTTTACACCAAAATTCATGTGTGGTCTCTTATTGGGGTTTGGGGTGTAAGGTCGTAGATAGCGGAAGCATCAAACATACCTTAAGTCAAGTAAGCCCAGCGTAATGTAGGCGCAGCCGTAATGAAGGAAGCGCATGACTAGGTGTTTGGGAGTTCTAGGCTATTATGTTCTAGGTATTATGTTTTAGGCTATATTTATAGGGATTGGAGGGTTATGTGAAAGGGGCATGGGGCAAAATGTATCTATATGTGGTGGGTGGAGAATAAAGTATATAAGTACATGCGGGGAAGAGGCAGCCCTCTTTCCCGCTGGACAACAGGAGAAAGTTTTGTCCCGCCCGCCCTCCCAGTATTTTTCTCCTGTTTATGGGAATTTGTCGGTTGGGGTTTTTGTTTTGTCACAGTAGCGATGGCGGTAGGAGGAGGGGTCTTTGGAGGCACGTAATGGTAAGAAGGAGAAGCAACAATGGAGATTGTTGCAAGAGAACTCGGGGCGTTTAACCCGGGATAGTATTGGAGGGGCTGGGGAGTGGTTACCCAGCTCATATATATTCCTGATGGGCAGGGTCCCCAGGAAGGGAGAGAGAGGTCTTGGACATGGTTGGTGCCCTCGGGTCAGGTGCAGAACGGCTGTAGGGTAAGGGGTCCAGACCTAATAAGGAAACGATGGAGTTTAATGATTGAAGTGCCTTCAAGGATCCTTTATCTGGAGTTGGGAAATAGAGCAGGATGTTATCATGGAGTTATGATGTGTTTATGGTTATGCTCTTTTTCAGAAAAAAGGTGTGTTTAATAAATGGCTGCTGTGGCCTTTACACCAAAATTCATGTGTGGTCTCTTATTGGGGTTTGGGGTGTAAGGTCGTAGATAGCGGAAGCATCAAACATACCTTAAGTCATGCCAGGTACTACGTCTAGGTATACTCCTGGGATTAATCAATCCACACCTGAGGCCAGACCTGCTAGACTGACACCGTCTCCCACCAACCAGGGTGGCAGGCTCAGGAGTGGGAGAGCCTATCGCGGCCTGGTCAGTCGGAGTTAGCTCCGCCCCCTGTCCTTTATTACCTGCCGTGTTCTCTTCCTCAGTGCTTGTAATTCTCTTCTGGATTCCTGGCCCCACTGCTGCTTGCTCCAGCCTGCTTCTGCCGTGCTTCTGCCTTGCTGCAGTTCCGCTTAACCTGCTTCGCTTGCCCCTGGCTTGCTTCCTTCTCCGTGCTCACGTTGGTATACTCCACTTCATCCTGGTCCTGACTACTCATTCACGGCTCCGTTTCCTCGCGGCGTTCCGTGGGCTACTGCCCCTTCCCTTGCGTGTTCCCTGTTTGTTCTCCCGTGCACTTAGACAGCGTAGGGACCGCCGCCCAGTTGTACCCCGTCGCCTAGGGCGGGTCGTTGCAAGTAGGCAGGGACAGGGCGGTGGGTAGATTAGGGCTCACTTTCCCTTCACCTCCTTCCTGCCATTACAGCAGGGCACATATATACATTATATGCAGGACACTTATATACATTATATGCGGGACACTTATATACATTATATGCGGGACACTTATATACATTATATGCGTGACACTTATATACATTACATGCGGGACACTTATATACATTATATGCGGGACACTTATATACATTATATGCAGGACACTTATATACATTATATGCGGGACACTTATATACATTATATGCGGGACACTTATATACATTATATGCGTGACACTTATATACATTACATGCGGGACACTTATATACATTATATGCGGGGCATATTTTTGTGCGGCAAATCCACATTGCAAAACAGTACAAGCAAAGTAAATACGACTTCAAGATATCTCATCTACATGTTGCGGATTTTTTCTGCACATAAATTGACCTGCCGTGCGTATTCTAAAATCCACAGCATGTCAATGTATTTTGCGTTTCCACTTGCGACATGTATCTGAATAGTTATTTTTAAAAAACCGCGCCAAAATCCAAGGCATAAAAACCGCACCTATTTCCGCATCAGATGTAATAACCGCACCTAAAAACGCATATAAAAACGTATCTGCAGATTTTACCTGCGGAATTACCTACGTTTACCTGCGATTTTCAAGCGAATTTTCTGTAACAAATTCCGCAACGTGTGCATGAAGCCTGAGGGTATGTTCACACGGGCTATTTTGGGTCGTAAACGACCCGAAAAACGGCTGACATGTCAAAAGCAGAACGTCTCCAAACATCTGCCCATTGATTTCAATGGAAAATACGGCATTCTGTTCCGACCGGGTGTTTTTTATGCGGCCGTTTTTAAAAAACGCCCGCGAAAAAGAAGTGCATGTCACTTTTTGGGATGTTTCTGGAGCCGTTTTCATTAACTCTATAGAAAAAGAGTCGTGAAAAACGTGAGCTGCTTAAAGGGAAGGCATCATGAATTTTTTTCTCATATTGCTTTTAATATGATACGAACATAAATGGTATTTCTT